>NC_054566.1:1770000-2055000 GCF_017654505.1 Polyodon spathula | reverse complement strand
TAGTTCTTCGGATGTTGCCAAGGTTCTTTGAAGAACCTTCTAGAGTGTGAAGAACCTTAATACCTTGGAATTCTCTTATTATTATATTAAAAAAAAAAAAAAGTTTCCCCAACAGCCATCGGTGCAAAGAACCTAAATAGAAAAAAAAATTCTCCAATTTAGTCTTAATGGTGAAATTACGAACTAACAATGTATAGTCGGTCACTGTACAAAAAAATTGTCAAAAAAGTTTTTTATTACACGGGTTTGACAAAAACTATGATCTTATTATATTATAAATATGCCAATTGTTATATACCATATAAATTTTATTAATATTACTAATTTACAAAGTAAACAGTATATATTTTTATGGTGTTTAAATTAAGGTCGTATGGCAAATAAATAAATACTAATAATACTAATACCTAGGTCGGACTGTTTTTGTTTGTGTATGTATGTATATATGTGTGTGTGTGTGTATATATATATATATATATATATATATATATATATATATATATATATATATATATATATATATATATATCTTCTCTCTTTAAAGTTTATTCGTAAAGTTTCAACACGTCATTATTTATTTTTTAATTTTTGGGGGGCCCTGCAGTAATACATACAACGTAAATAAAACCCACAACATAATCGACTTTAGCAGTATACTACACCATTTAATATTTAATACGACCTACAGGCCTATGTTTTCTCTCTGGATAGAAACTCGATAGCTAGTTTTCATGACCCCGCAGTTACACTGTAAGGGTTGATATTTTCGGCAATAAAGACGCATATTATAGCCGAATGGCCTACGCTTCATCGGCACATTTTACATAAATATATTTTCATGTTGTTATAGCCTATACTGTGATCGTAGGCTGTTTCTTTATTATCGATTGATTGATTGATTGATCCCAAGATGCCAGAAAACAACAGTGACTTGGAGTTCTGTGCCCGGTTTGAGGTGAAGAGACAGTCTTGTTAAAATAAATAACAGACTCCGCGACTGAAATATTTTACGTAATACGTCTTTGTAATCATTTACAAAATAACTTAAATAATATAAGCTATAAAGCCCATTCGGGTACAAATAGTATTTTAAAAGAATATATATATATACCTCAATACATTGAATTAAGCACTTTCATTTTAAAAAACGTCCTTATTTAAAAAAAATAATAATAATAAACAATTAGTCCTGGTTTTATTTAGGCTATTTATTTATTTACTTACGTGTTTATTTATTAACCCTAAGTCGGCCATGCTAAACTTTATATTTTTATAAACTAAATTCTGACAAAAGGCCTTGAACCCGCAGTCTCTGAATTCAAGCAACAGCACACAGGATTTATGTGGCATTGGCTAGTCAAAAATTAGTTCTACATTACACGATAAACGTGTTTTTGCTTGAGACTGTTTTATTGATAATATAACGGTGCCATTAACCCCCTCCCGCGATTTTCAATGCATTCATTAATTTTATTTACCATTTTATTACATATTCACTGTAAAAAAAAAATAAAAATACATTTTTACTGTATATTTACCTTAACATTGACATGATTTTTTCATTTTTTAAATTACGTTAAAAGTTGTTCAGTATTAGTGTAATATACTTAAAAATATATGTGCCTTTAATAATATGGAGATATACAATAAAATTAATCAACAAATACAGTTTTATTAATTCAATATTAAGGTAATTTTACCGAAAAATATGGTATTTTTTACAGTGTTTGTCATTGATACAATGTCATTTCCCTATCATCTTATACAATATACTGCTGAGGCAGATATTTTCAAAACATAATCTTTTCTTTAAATTCACTTTGAGATTAAAAGGCAATATGTTGCTTTCCAGGCTTGCATTGTTTGTGTCAGTGTTGTGTTAAATA
Organism: Polyodon spathula; assembly: GCF_017654505.1. Taxonomy (NCBI): domain Eukaryota; kingdom Metazoa; phylum Chordata; class Actinopteri; order Acipenseriformes; family Polyodontidae; genus Polyodon; species Polyodon spathula. The sequence goes on along the minus strand of NC_054566.1, from coordinate 2,053,114 downwards.
TCTTTAGCAAAAACCCCATTAACACAATGATAGATTTATTTTCCAATAGACCCCAATAAACACTGATAGAGGAGCTCTGCAGTACTTACTTTGATTATGGGCGTCTTCCTTGAAGGAACTGTACAAAGTTAATGCAGACATTCTTCTGTGAAACCTCCAAAGCTTTTAGTGACCACTGCCAGATATAAGTAAATAATAGGAATACTAATTAAACTACTTTTAAAGAAAGTGTAAAATGCTTTTGAACTCTAGCTAGCCTTGTAGGTAACTGCACTCCCTCTTGTTTTTTTAATAACTGCTGGAATATGGGTGTATGATTGGACTCCGGTCACATGCTGATGATAAGCCAGGCTAGTTATGAGCGGACAGAATAGCAAATTCAGATACAGTACAATATGAAATGAAGACAGAGAGAGGTTCCATGAACTTTTGAAAAGGATAATAATTAATGAAATAACAATAATCTGTAAACTATCTTTAGACACCTTTGAAGGGGGCTAAGCAGCAAAGGACTACAACTCCCTCTATGGGTAAATCACAGGCATCTATAACATACCCACAATGGAGATGTCCCATGGGTAAAACTGCAGCCATATATTCACAATTGGGAGTTTATTTAAAACTACTTGGAATACCAGCGTGTTGTCTTGGTCTGATAAATCAATCTGTGGTATATTTTAAGTTTGAGTTTCTGGTACAGGCCCTTGTTGCGCACCAGACTAAGCCAGGAATAATAATGAAACTGCTTTAAAATAAGACTCTCTGGCTTAAGCATTTAGTCAGAAGGTGAGAGAAGATTTTTTATGCAAAATAAATATGAAGAACAGGCGACTTTTTAAGATTCAGAAGTGTGAAGCACCCCTGTGGCTGTACCACTGTGAAATCTTTAAACTGACCCTTGCAACACAGAGATACCACATTCATTATACTGTATTTCACATTACTGATGTTTTTGGTATTATATTATACCAAAGGGTCATGTAATTATATTGTAATAACTGGCTAATTACAATGCTCTTTGTAAGAGCAGGGTAATTAGTGAATACCATTTTGTTATTTGATTTACTTATGTGGTAACACTATGATACAGACCCGCACCAAGATTCTCTTTAACCAGGTCACCTAAATACACCCTGAGCCATAACACAAGTTTAGTTCTCTGTGGTTTAGTAACGTGTCCTAGCACTGTTTGCTTTTTTCACTGTTCCACGATTCTGCTCAAACAAATACCAAACCACACTACCACGCTGCAGAAATGCAAGATTTTTGTGATATTGGATTAACACTTAAATAAATGAAAATATATTCTTACCTGTAAAATTTGATTTATTTAATTTAATGAAGCAATAGATCGGTTCCTGTATTTGTTTTTAGTTAGTCCGCTCCAGAGTGTCTGTAGCCAAAGTGTCCACAGATAAACAATTATGAAAAACAAAACAGATAACTATACTTATAAAAATAACAGTACAAACTAGAAAAAAAAACAATATCATTGGATGTAAATGCTAGTAATGGTAAGTAAGAGTCCTTTGGTTGAAACTATTGAACATTTACAAATTATGTTCCTCACTCAAGTGTTCAAGACAGTAGCACACTGTGTCTGTGTGGGCCACAATACAGAGCCGAGTGGAGCCATGGCTTTTTGTCAAGAAGACACCCAGGTGGTTACATCCTACAATTTTTCCCAAGAAGCATTATAAAGAGTCTTCTTAGATTAATTAGGGTTTCTGAAAGAAAGCAAAGAGGGAGGGGGAGGGGTTAAGAATGACATTTTTCTTTGTTTTTCAGCAGCCTTTTTCAAATTGGTAAAGCCTTTTGTAAGAAACGTTTCCTCTGTAACACCCAGTTCCACCAAATACACACCTAGGGAAGCAAATGCTTAATACAGTTCTGGATTCTAGTCAAGCTCGATATAACTGACTATATTGCTACCTCTGTGTCATTGGTTAAGCACCGTTGCGAATCCTCTCCATATATCTACTTATATTATGCCTGTAATATAATAATAATCTCTCTGCAGGCGTATTTGTTGTGACATTAATAGATCTTTTTTTCCGGGGTACAAATCCATAATGGATTTTATCCCTCATTCTGACCCTATATAGCTGTCGTGACTGACAGAGTTAACTTTAAAGGAAGGTCAATCAACAGTTTCATATCCATTTTCATGCCTTTTGTTAGCATTAGCAACACTATCACTCGTTCCTCACTGTTGTGCTGCACTACACTGTAGCTAAATACACTTCCTTCCTCTTGGGACCATATCTCTTACTGTGTTAAAGGTTAGTCTTGAGAAGAATATAGTTTTATCAGCATGTTCATGATGAGGAAATAAATGTTAGATCAAATCCAGCTGTATTGAAAAACACCTCTCTTCTTTTCTGGTAGGACTAAAACAGATATCTGTATAAAACTAGCAAGGACAACATACCCCAATTTTAGTTAAGCCACCTCTATCCTTACAACGGCTTTTAAAATGACGAAATAACAAAACAATGAACGACTGCATTTTGGTGTGTTATGCAGTGTTAGCATTAAATAGTTGCACACAAGATGGCCGCTGTATATTTAGAATGAAATCCTACACTTTCTAGGTAGGACCCCTCGTGCTTGATTGAAGTGTTTTTTGTTTCAATGATAACTACGGCACGCATAGAATGTAAAAAGATAGGACAGTCTTTCAAGTGGATAAAATCTGAGACTGTTTCTGTTTGGAATCTGAGGTCAACCTCTGAGTCATTCCTCTTGGTGACAGGCTGCTGTCATGTTTGTTTAACCAAACTGTACACTGTACTTGGTGTACTTCTTGACAGCAACCTCTCCTTTGATGCCCACATCTGCTCCATTTTCAAATCTTCCTTCTACCATCTTCGAAACATCTCCAAAGTCTGTCCGTACCTTTCCCGCCCGGATGCGGAGATACTTTGTCATGCATTTATCTCCTCTCGACTCGACTGCTGCAACTCTATATGGTGCTCTCCCGGCACGCACCATAGACCAGATAGTTCAGAATGCTGCTGCCAGGATCCTTAACAGATGTAAAAAACGTGATCACATCGCCCCCCATCTTGCTCAGCTGCACTGGCTACTTGTAAAGTTCAAAACTCTCCTGATAACCTACAAAGACTTTCATTACACAGGTCCCCAGTACCTCCACAACCTGCTGACCCGCTATGTCCCCGCCCGCAAGCTGAGGTCCTCCGACTCGGGCCTGCTTGTTATCCCCAAGCAAGAGTGCGCTTAACACTGTATTTAGTGTACTATTGCAATGTAATATGCTACTATCATGTATTATGTACATTCCACTGTCTATCATGTATTGTGCATTTCTCTATTTGAAGTATTTTTCTTGCATTTACTGCATCATGTAAAGCACTTTGTGATGGTGTTCCACTAAGAAAGATGCTATAGAAAAAAAGACTGATCGATTGATTGATTGTTATTGCAAGATAATAGTAAACAAAAATGAACGCCATTTTATAATTAAAAGCACATTTGTTGTTGGTTGTTTATTTTCTGTGTGTGGAGCACTTTGGGGTCCTTTGAATACAAGGCGCTATAGAAATATGTATTGTATTGTATTGTACACAGATTCCACTTGTCATGTAAATCAAGATTATTTTCATGTTTGCATTAAACTGGATCACTTTTAAAATGCATGACAGCAGAGCCAATTAAATTAAATTGTAAATGTAGTACTAATGACAGGCTACAATCAGGTGACACAAGAGCTTTCCCGCAAGCAGGTGCCGCTCAGCCCTGTCCTGAGCACATCCTGGGTCTCTCTTAAGCAGGGCTGACTATTGTGCTAAATTGTGTTGTAGATTATTATATGGACAGATGTCTACTGGGGGCTAGGTAAAAACAGACAAATTCATTCTTAAATGTGGCCTGAGCCATCTTCTAACCCAGGCCCCCAGAGAAGTGGTGATTTAAGAGCTAATCACACCACAGCATTTATTCGCTGCGTTTATTATGCCTAGCGTTTCACTGCGATTTTTGTATTCGGACTTTAACCTTCTTAAAATTGATCAGTTTCTAGAGTAAACTTGGGTGAAAAGAATGCATACATAATCTATTAAGTTTTCTTAATGGATGTTTCTTGTATTTAGACAGTGAAGTGGTTACTTGCCTTCACATCTTAAACCCAGGTTCGGGATGGTCTCTTAAACAGTAACACACGCTGAGATCTAGCACAGCTGAAAGACATTGTTCCATTACAGTAACACACACTGAGATCGAGCACAGCTGAAAGAAACTGTTCCATTCGTCCAATAACCCACTGTCCTTCTTCTTTGATCCCCATGCATTGCTTCCTGAAAAGGAAGTCTGAATGCCTGGAAGCAGTTTAATCAACATGTCAGCATCTTTGAGATACAAGAGTGTTAATATCTTCTCAAAGACATATCTATTAGGTTTTACTGGAAATACTAAAATCCTAAAACCTGAATTTAGCAGTGGAAAAACAAAGTCACTCAAATACTTAGGTCAAGCTTTTGTTGTTGTTTTTCAGTCTTTAACTTGGAGGGCTCAAGACTGATCTCAACATAATTGAATTAGATTTTATATTTTGAGAAGAGGAAGCAGTGTTGATTGAAAAACTCATCGCCATGACCTAGGAATCTCTGTGAAAAAAACAAAATAGATGTCAATGGAAATCCAGTAGTGGCACGGCAATGGCAAAGCAATGGTTCCGTACAAAGGGGCAGCTACAATGGCATGAGCATTGGCCGAATGGAACCATAATGATAGCATTTTCATATTTCGACATTCCAGCTGCAGTAAAGTAGACTAAACTGTTCCTTTTATAGCCCACTGTACAGACAGTATTGTTTATCAGCAGGCTTAGTTTGACCCTGCTAAATAGGCTACTACTGGGGTCATTATAATTAACTCTAGTAATCCATCACAGTACCCTGGTGTCATTACAAAGGTGATACTGCAACTGGCCTACTTTGCTATAGGTGTTCCATTGAGTGGCAATTACAGGAAATGTGTTTATTCAGGGTAAAACTCCTGGGATTGTAAATGTAAAATGAATCCATGTTACTCATGGTGAGTCCACAGAAAGGTTCCATGTCTCTCCAAAAAAGCAACAAGTTCCCAAAAAAGAGAAATTAAGAGATGGTATTGCATATAAAATGCAAGGTATATTAATTATGAGTAACGATTCCTGATTTCTTTCAGCTAGTTATATTTATATCATCAATAGTGCTAAATGTAGAAATACTAAAATAAACTTTTTGACTAGAAGTATTTTTCTATGTCTTCATTTCCAGTTGAACCTTAATTTCTAGTTGAATAATCTGTTTATTATTATTAATCCAATGTTTGCAAAAGATGAGTGCTGTGGTACCCTGACAATGTGAAGTCTATAACCGCAAACTTAAGGCATGACGAGAAAATGACATGACAAACTACATTTCTTCTATATAAATATTATTGTTTTACATTTCAAAGGTCTGCTTATACTGCTAACATCACGGTTGAGTCTAATAGGAGTTAGTTCTCAAGATGAAAGGATTTTTGTGTTTTGTGTGACTTCTAGGACATGCCACAGGGAAAGTGAGCAGTGCATGGTTTGAACCGGGGGACTGCTTTGATGAGAATTTTTTTCCCTCAATATGTTGTAGCCTAATAATGCAGTATAAACTGTCATTGTGTCAAACTAAAACACTAAACAATTATGGCTTGCCCTTGTTGCAACTTAATGTTTCCAACAAATCTTTTAAAAACCCTTTATGGCTTTAAAGGTGCAGGACACACTCCCTCTTTGCCGTTAGCCCACAACTTGGCAGGAACAACACCCTGGCTGGTCACCGTAGCTATTCCTGCGCTCCCTTTATAAAGGGCCCAGGACCTCTCTCCTACGGTGCGGGCCTGGGCTCCTGTTCACGCCATTTTGTACCATGTATTGATTTGGACCAATCAGAAAACAACAAATAGTATGTGTTCAAAATAGATGTAAAAACTACGCATTTTCTGCAAAGGGGCCGGTCATTTTACAGTCATGTGTAATTACAAGAGTAGCCAATCACCTTCAGGATAACATATTTTTCATTTCAGACATGAAATATACTTTAAAGAAATCTTCTACGGTGCAAATATAGATCTGCTGAGGGCTGCCAACTTCTTGAGACAGACAGTGTTAACTGTAACATGGTTCAGTTTGTATTAATGATGTACAGAATGTTTTTTTATTTCAGTTTTATACAATTATAATTTATAGTTACCATAGCTAATATTAAATTAAATGTCAGATCTTTCAACACTTAGATATTAGTTTAAAATTACATATTAGTTACAATGGGGTTACCACTGAATTAAACCCTCGGTTGATGCTCGTCCGGGAGGGTCCGGGTCTATCCCTCTTTCACTAGGCTTTACCCAACAGCAAGTCCATATACTGCCACGACTTGGGCGGAAATGGCAGATGTAAGGCGACTTTTAATTGGATAATTTATTACACTTACTATTTTCTTTAAATTCATTGGTATTCATTTTCAATGATCTGATTGGCCAAATTATTTGTGTAATAATTGGAATTACAAATTTTTAGATGCCACTTTAAGAGCAAGTTGGTTGCTACCATATTCAACTGCTTAAAATATAACAAGTTGTTAAACACAGAAGTGATACTAAAACAGTAACTTATGTTAGTACTCACTTGTTTGTTGCCTCATTCGGTTGAATAGGTAATATATGCAGCTGATGACTGCAATGAACTCTGCATTTTATATTTGAGATATTTTGCAAGTGTTGTATAGAGAATTGATGACCGCACCTTTAAATGTGTCCAGTTGTAATGCTCAGTGAATTAAAATTCTGCTATAGTATATTATAGTACTGATAAAAAAGCATATTGTGTCTTGAACATGGATTGTTGAAAACAGTATATTCACTATGTATTTTTTTTCCTTTGGGTTACAAAAAACAAATACATTTTTTTAAACATACTGTATAGTACCACTGCATTTTTGATAGCCTCCTGCTTCCCCTCGCTGGAAAGATGTCCTACCATTTGTGAAGGCAAGGTAGGTGGAGGTTGCCACAACCTAATAATGTTCCTGTTGAGCAGTAGAAGCTGAAACAAGAGTCTTGGATCAGGCTGGTGTTTGAGAAATGTAGCAGGCTCACTTCTGCAGATTAGGCACACTTCATGCTGACTGTACTGTCACTACCCGTGTTAGCGCTGAAACAGAGCGGGTATTTACACAAGCAAACTGACTTGCGCAATTTTCTCCTTGACAGCACAGGTGAGCAGCTACTGAATGCGAGGTGTGGATTATGACGGGCCAAGAAGGTGTGCTCTACCTTTCAGCCATCAGCTGAGATGATTCAAGCCATGAATAGTGAAATGTATAGTGAAGTGGAAGAGGCTGAATTAGAGGATGAAAACATGGATATTGCAGAGGGATTGTAAATAACTAATAGACTGTCAGCTACCTGAATAGGTTTTTCCTGATATTTTCTTTAATATTTTGAGGTGTGTTCCAGGTTTACACTCTACTTCAATTATATTTATCTGTTTTTTTTTTCCTGTTTCCAAAGTACAAAATAAAAACTACAACTGCAAAAGAGAAAAATGAACTGATTACCTTGTTTGATAAGGTGTCATTTTTGTAATGATTTATCAAACAAAATTACAGACTGATTGATACAGTACTGTATGTATTACAGCTGTAAATAAAAAAGAATATGGCATCTTTCTTGTTGTGTTAGTTTTGAACAGCGTGATTATATGCATGTTAACAGTTAGAGGAATTTTATTTAAAGGTGGTGCGTCTGTTGAAAGTGTGTGATTAACGTATGACTTACACTAGAACACCACTAACCTATCAGAGAGCAGGATTTTTTCAAGCACGTTTACAATACCTGCTTTACCCCAATCAGAACCCTCGCTCACAAAACATTTTGTCCTCCGAAAAGATGTATTTTTTAGAAGACAATTAAAATACTTCTAGTGGAAACATTTATCATTGAATTTCTGAAGTTTCTTTTAGTACTTCTAGGTATGTGTATAGGATTTTTAAAGGAGCACTAAGATGAATTGTTATCATTGAACCTGGCTCTGTCACGTAACCAAGTCTTTAAGCAACTTTGCAAAAAGTAATACTACCAACTGATGAAATAGTTTCAGTTTCTAATATGTTAACAAGTCATATATAAATCCAAAAAGAAATTAATAAATAAAATGGCAAATGTTTAGATTAAAAGTCATTTTCATTGCCTTTAAGATCCACTCAATACAAGAAGAAACAACAAATACCTAGCTCTTTACAGAGCAAAGAGAAACCCCAGGGGCCGTTTGCCCATGACAAGGAACCTCCTGGATTTAAACACAAAATGAGACTCGAAAACATTGCCATTCAATGTACTATGTTTCCTATGATATTTTAAATGTAGTGCTATTAAGTGCTTTGATAGTTATGGATGGAGAAATAAGTCACACAGAAATTATAAAGGGGCATCCCTTTTAAAAGTTTACTCTAGCAAAGTGTAAAAAGCTTAGTGAAAGCATTGTAGAGCTCAGAGTGAGATTGTAAAGCATTGTATACCCATGGGAAAGCTACACAATTACCATGAATGCTCATGGAGGTGAACTTTAAGGGGTAAAGGGTGTTGCTATTCCTGGATCTTAAAATGAAGGGCATTTTTACACAGCATGGGAATCACCCAGCCTTACTGTATGTGAATAGTTATAATTCAAAATGAGGTTTTAAAGAAAAGGAAAAGGTTGTTTTTCAAGATGAATGTAGAATGCCACACATGTGATTTGCATGTTCTTAGATTGTTCAACAGGATGTCAACATCCATCACCAACATGTATCCAAGGCGATAATTCCACTAGTGCGACTACTGTTACATTTTAAGGCAGAAATCAACCCTGGGATTCAGAATATGGACACGGCTATTGCATCTGAACCCATTTCTACCCAGTCATAGAGTTTCATAACTGAACTGCACTGTGTCTGTGGTTCAGTTAGACAAGGCTGGGCAAAGCAAAGTTAAAGAGCTAGCTATTTTGCATAATTAATCCTTTTAATAACCCTGACCTGAAGGACAGCATCTCTCCTTGCCGTTTTGCCCTCTATTTCAATAACCCTGAACTGAAGGACAGCATCTCCCCTTGCTGTTTAGCCCTAGGCTTCTCTACAGCTGGCAAGTGTTTATAATTGTGTAAAAAAAAAAAGATTAGCTGAGACAACCAAACTTCTGTAATTTCACTTGTGCAGGATTTGAATAAACATTTGAGACAGACTAATGTATTAACCCATATAGCCACACCCCCACTTTTTCTGTTAATCAAAAAATTAGTTAATACCAAATTCCATCAGACAGTCAGTACAACATAAATTCACCCACACATAAGCGTATACAGTAAGCCTGAGAGAGGTAAAAGTAATTGCTTCATTGATTTACATTTACTCTAATGCTAGTAAAGGAAAACGAAATATTTTGTATTGATTTCATACATTTAAATCAAACCAATTTTCATAAATGTCATTGCAAACTATTAGTGAATTAGTTTAATTTAATTAATTAATTAATATTTAATAAAAAGGACAGCTAGCATTTCTTAATCAACTGTGAGTTTGAGGGAAGGATTTATAATAGGTCTTGTTTTATACTTATCCATGTAGAATGACTACTGTTTTACCCCATAAAAACTCCCTACAGACAACATATCCTGGTATCCCTAAATACACAACAGATAATCGGGTATTTGTACAAAAGATTTTAATGAACAAGCAACAACAACATTAGCAACGTAAATGCATGCTGTAGTGTCGCCATGACAAAGGCATCCCACAATGCTTTCAATAAAAATATAAAAACACAATATTCTACAAAAGAAAAGAATAAAACGCAATTACACATCCCAAGTTCTAGAATTAAAATAACAACAGGTACTGGTGCATTTTTTGTCCATTATACTTCGAGTAAATAGCTTGCTGTTCTTCAATAGATAACTGTCTTCAAGTGCGTACTATATTAATGAATAATCTGTTCCACAAGTGCAGTGATGCCCCAAACATCCATTTGCTATCAATGCAGAGACAATGGATCATTCATTTATTTTACCCCCCAAGTTTGACAACATTCCCCATTGCAGTAACATGAAATGTGTTCATTTGTATTACACAGTACAAGAACACCATACATGATTACAGTGCTGAACTATGTAGTCAACCCGATATGCTTCAGTGGGTAATTATCTGTCTTCATTTCTCCTGAAGAATGTAATTTACAAACATTAATTCATGACCACTGACTTCAATTGATCACATTGCTAACTCCCAGCTTGGCTAAATAACCTTTCACCTTTTACAACAAAAGCACTACTTGTCAAGGATGGACACAACACCCACACGAGTCCTTCCATTCGTTTACCAGAAAACAAATCCCCCCTGCATCGACAACATTGAGAGGCACGGGAGAAGACGTATCACCAATAAGACAAGAACCCCTGTCAATTCATTTCAGAGAAAATAGCCTATCTTGTGTTTGTCTCCAAGATGAATTGTTTAATGAATATGCTATGGCTACAGTCTATCCTGCTTCAGGCTCAAACTCAGCCCTGTCTCTGTTTCAGAGATATATTTTTAAAATAAATAAAAAATGTGGGTAGGTTTTGCAACTTGTTTTGACTTCAACACCGGGATTTTGTTCAACAGGCATTCTTCTGCTTTTTTTTCCTTTATAAAACAATGTAACTTAACTTAGAAAGATTGTGGGGACTTCAAATTGGGTGAAAGTTACAAGTTTGCGTACAGGGTTGGAAACAAAACAATGGTTCATTTGTTAATCCAAATTGAATCATAATAATGATAATAATAATAATAATAATAATAATAATAATAATAATAATAATAATAATAATAATAATAATAATAATTAAAAAATTTATAAAAATGGAGTGGTTGTATTCATAAAGCATTACCAATTTGACAAAGACCAGTTTATGTGACTTAAGTTTGTTTAAAAATGAGACTATAAGCTTTATAGTCTTATTTTTAAGTGAACTTAAGTCACATAAACTGGTCCACAGCCCATGTTTATGATGGGCTCTGGAGAGCAGATGACAAAATGTCCTTTCTAGTCTAATCCATTCATCAAAACAATAGGGATAAATATGTAACTTTTTCTGTTACAATGCATGAATGTGCTTGCAGCAATAATTTGGCTAGAAGATGTGGTGGTCTCATATATTACTTTCATGCCTAAGGAAGAGTGAATCCTGGAGGTCACCAGTGATGCTGACTCAATTTAGGCATCAAAATCATAAAACCAGCACAATCTGGACCATCACTACAGTATTAGTGGTCTTTGCATGAGAGAGGATTGAATGGCACAAAGTGATCAGGTCAGAATTGCGGTGTGATTGCACATAGGTTAAGCACTTTTCATGTGCACTAAAGCACAAGTTTATTATTCTTGTAACAGGAGGTCACCCCTGAATATAATACTGTAAATATAAAAAATCATTCCCGTACATATAGCTCTAGGCAGTGCAGGCTTGGCAGCCCTAAGCCATGCTGGCTAAGCAGCCACATGCGTTGCAAACCTAGATGTTGCAGGCTTGGCACCCCCCCGGCATTGCAGGCTCGGCAGCCCTAAATGTTGCAGGCTTGGCATCCCGAGGCTCTGCAGGCTTTGCAGCCCTAGCCGTTGCAGGACTGGCAACCCCGGGCGGTCATCACAGGGCAGGAGCTGACCTTTGGTGATGGAGGCGGGAGCAGCGGGCAGTCTCCCCCTGGCGACAGAGGCGGGAGCAGCGGGTAATCTCCCTCTAACACTGTCCCTTGGTCGCTGGGGACAGGTGCAGCTCTCCCTTGGTCGCTAGGGACTGGTGTGACTCACCCTCTAAAGCTGGAGACAGCGGAGTGTCTCCCTGTAGCTGGAGCAGGGGACAGTTGCCCGGGACGTGCCCACACTGCCCGCAGGCGGGGCACCAGGTAGATATCTCGAGAAGGCAGAGGTAGGCATCTCAATGACCCTCCGGCAGTGGTTCATCCTCCTCCTGGGAGGGGGCAGTTAGCCAGGAAGTGTCCACACTCCCAGCAAGCAGGGCAGCAACTCGAGATCTTGAGTAGGCGGACGTAGGCTTCCCAGTGGCTCTCCTGCCATGTAGTTGGCTGGGGTGCAGGCTATTCCGGCCATGGCAAAGGAGGCAATGTAGACAGCTTCCTTTCTCGCCTCTGGGACCAGCCACTTCTCCCCTTCTTTTTGTGAGCAGGTTGCACTTCGCTCTCCTTCCAAAAGGGGCAGTCACTGATGTAGTGGCCCACCCGTGTGCAATGCAGGCACCACAGATCTTCTTCCTTCCTCTTCTCTCCAAAATATTCACCAAAATAAAATACAAAAACTGTACCCACATTATTGTCCTGGCCTGTGTCCTTGGAGGCACTGTTTCCCACTTTATGATACCAAATGTCATGGATAGGCTTCTGGGTGACGTCAGACCAGGAAGGAGACACATATAGTACTATGGAGTATGAAGCACTGTTGTGCGTTTTAATTGCAAAATAAAAAGTTTTAAAAAAAAAGCACAAAAACAAACAGCATGATGACCAAAACAAACAAACACAAAGCCCTGAACCAAACAAGTTGCCATTGTTAGTTTATAATTCTTACGTTCCACTGCTGAACACTCACCCTAGACTGAGAGGTTTCTGCCTCTTTTATGCAGCTGTGCCTGGGTTTGATTGCTTGTTAAATCATTCAATCAGGCCCAGACACAGTCTGCAAGTGAAAGTACTTTGGCAGGGAAGACAATTAACCATTCCCTACCGCTCTTAAACACACCAAATACATACATATTAAACATTAATAACACCACACCCTGGGCCTCAATACATACATACATTTAAATAATGATAACACGACACAAATACAAAATAATACATATAAACACAGGAGCGGGATGCACCCCGTCAAAACATATTATCTAATAAGAATTATCATTGCTTGTAGAGCTCACATTTTTTTTATATGAAATATGTACACATTTTGGTAAACATGTATTTGATTATTATAGGTATGTTTTTAATAGCTATTGGTGAACAAAAAAATTGTGAACAATGTTTGTACTGTTTCAATACTATACACAATTTAAGAATTCAGTAAAAATATGTTGATGTATATATTGCTCAAAAAAAAAAAAAAAAAACCTAGAACCATTCTAAAATTCTATTTCCTTTAGAAGAATTCCCAGAAAGTCTATGTTTCCTGTAGCAGTTGTAGCCTTTTCTTCTCAGAGTCGACTGTATATCTTCATGCAGCCTGTCAATGTTAACCGGAAATGTAACATTGCAACAAGGAGAGATAGATACATTTTCTTCACTAATAGCTTCAAATAAAATAGTATTCAAAAAGTAATTAACCATAATGTGTGCATATTCCATATAGGAATATGTGAGACCGATGAAATGATGGCAGTGCATATCAAGCAGGATCTACATACATTACTTTGTTAGTTCCATGTGCTTTCATGTCAAAGTGAAAGTCTACGCCCCTTTCACGATTTTCACTTTTTCTTGCCTTATAGCCTCTAATTAAAATGCATTCAAATTGTTTTGTTTTTTTTAATTTATCTATACATCCTACCCCACAACTTCCAAGTGAAAAAAATATTCTAGAAATTTGTAGAAAATTAATTACAAATAAAAACTGAAATAGCTTGGTTAGATAAGTGTCCAACCCCCTTGTAATAGAAATCCTAAATTAGCTCAGGTGTAACCAATCACCTTCAAAATCACACACCAAGTTAAGTGGCCTCCACCTGTGTTAAATTGTAGTGATTCACATGATTTCAGGATAAATTCAGCAGTTCCTGTAGGTTCTCCCTGCTGGGTACTGCATTTCAAAGCAAAGACTCAAATATTGTAAATAAACAAAGTTTTACGGATCCATTTCTAACAGATGCGATAGCAGTCGTCATGGAAACGAGTTCAGAACCTGAACACTGTCGATTTAAACATACATAAATGTGGACTGCTACTTTATTATAAAAAAGGTAAACTGAGCTTTACAGTGTGATAAAAAAAAAAAAAACCTGTGATTTAATGGAATCCACAATTAGTCAATGCATTTTAAACAAATCTATTGTGCACTGATTTACACCTAAAATTAAAGGAATGCTTTTGCAAGCTGCACCCTGAAGAAAGCAAACCCTGGCTATACCTGGATCCTGCTTTTATTGTCCTGTATTTCTCCTGTTAGTTATTTTCATCAAAGGAATTGTTTGCAACTCTAAAGCACAGCTATAATGCAGTGTGGAATGGAATGTATTTTATAACTGCGTATTTCTACTGGTCTCAAATAGGGAACCTCAACTGATAAGTGTTTCTGTTATTATCATGTGCAATATTTGAGAGGTTTGAGTTCAGCAACCTTTCCCCAACCTGAAAGTGTTTTTGCTTTGTACAGTGGAACAATTGTTTTCCACTCAATAGCATTCACAAGGTTAACCTGAATTATTGTACAGTATTGAAGCTTTCATTTTTCACAAAATAAATTTGATAAAAATCTTACGTCAAGTGCTTCAGATGCCATGATGTGCTGTGAACATCTCACCCATGACCCACTTGTTATTTCAGTATACATCCACAATGACTTAGACCTTTCTTTCTAGCTATAGTTATTATAGTTCACATGCTATAGTCCTGTACTTAATAAAACCACTCAATAAGAAAGGGCTAGTGCCTGCGCAAGTAAAGAACATTTGTGTTTCTTTTTAAATTTGTAAATAAAGTTTGTTGAAAATGTACAAGTTTGTGTTAAATATGTCAGAGCTGGACTTAGAATCCTCTCTCTAATAAGACAGGTGTGGAGTCAAAGCTAGGTGTTAATTGATTACCCATTAGCCCCAGCCACATGCTATAAAAGAGGTGCGGGAAAGTCAGTTCCTTTGTTCTCAAAAAGCAGAAGGTAGAGGTCTATGGATAGGCTGTGAACCTCCATGTCTGAGTGTTTTAACCAGGGTGAGCGACTGATCCCACCAAAGTATACTAGGGTGTGTCAGGGAGCGGCCAGCTTTTGTTTTGTTCGCTGTGTTTTGTTTTGCGTTTTTGTATTTATTATTCCTGTTACACATTGTTTGTACATTTACACATGTGCTGTACCATTGTTGGTCTAGCCACATGGTCTCAAGAACCCTCCGCCTATTATTGCTATTGCTGGGACAATAATGCGGCCACGGCAATTGTATTGCTATCGTTCACCATTTTCTCAATCCTTTTAGGTACTGAGGCTTCCTAGTCGGTTCCAGAATCATCTTTTGACAGGACAGCCATGTCTGTGTATCTCTGCGTAAGAACTTCTCATATCCAACTAAATTCCCCAACTGCTCGTGAAGTCTTGCTATCTCAATTTCCAGTCTGGTTAATCATCTGGTTTTCATGGTACTTGACATTAAAATTCCTCTGGTCACCTCACATAAAGGTTTTGCAGTTTTCCAGTGCATTTGCCATGGTTGCACTATGCATGTATCATAGTTTGGCCTGTTTTAAAAACAAAAATCCCTTCTCATGGATTTTAAGTTCTTAACTGTTCTTTACCATGCTTTGTTATGCTTTTACTATATACTTTTTTTAAAATTACTCTTCATAATCTATATCCATGCAGTCCTCAAACAATATGATCCATTACTTTTATTTAATCTGTGCTCACCTAGGGAATCTAAATCTAAATGAGGGGCAGGTAGTAATTGAGATCTCCAATAACAAAAATAATAATTGAAATAACTCACATTGCAAAAGCTAAAGCACATTACAAGTACTGAGAGAGGCTCGATAAAGTCACAATGGCATCTGGGATAGCATTCCATTACCCCAAGGCTGTGCTGAAAAGGAATGTGGACACAACCAGAGGGAATAGGAAATGGTTGTCAAAGCAACAGTGCAACCAAGTGGCCCAGTCCACGCATATCTATCTGTTGAGGACTCATTGAAATTGCAAATAACAAATGACTGCCGATCTACATCGACTGTGTAATCAATATTTTTAAATATGGTGGAGTTTGGATTCAAGCTTGAATTTCAAATAGCACAACTATAGTCACTACCATTGCTACATTGTGTGTGTTCTAGTTCTATGGTCTTAAAAAAACTTACCACAGTAAATTTGCATGATAATATTGCAGTTTTCCTATAGTTATACTATGCATTTACCATAGTAATAGTACCATTGTTTGCCATGTTATTTAATATGCTTTATCATATCACTATGGGCTGTACAATGCTTACCCATGCTTTCACTATGCCTCATTACACTTCACTATGATTTTACTATGGGAAACGTTTATAAGGGTGGTTATACAGTATAGCATAAGAATGAAAAACTCTCCTGTTCTACTGGATCTACTGGAAAGACACATTCAGTTGCATATGAATTTCAGTTTCATCAGTATTCTTCAGCTAATAAGCTTTTTTTTTTTTGTTTAAAAAGGAATATACAATATACAATATTAAAAATGTAATATGTTGCACTAGTATGTTGTTTCTTTCACATTTCACCAGGATTAGGTTCAAACACTGCAACAACAAATAACCTCCTCACACATTATCATTATCACCTAAATTCAGACACTGGCTTTTACAATGATCAAATACAAACACTATCATCTACACGGTGTGTCCAAGTCTGGGAGTCCCAGGACATTTCCTCTGGTGTCAGTCTTGACCTTGGATGTGGGTGTCTGGCCTTGGATACCTTTAGACAGAGGAATTCAATATATTGAAAGAAAACAGTTCACATTGATCTACTCTAAAATAATGAAGCAGTTTAATTTGCTCTGACTGTTTACAGCTACAAGGCTTCCAGCCTCAGCCTCAACCTTGACCGGACGGCTTGTGGCCTCATGCTAACCTCCGCTGCCTGCTATTTACCAGCGTCAGGAATCGTGATGATGTTGGTGTACATTTTGTGTTATTATTATTATTTTTGTGCCAGTGACTTTACAGCAATGTTTAATAACAATAATAGCTGATGTTATTAGTTACTGCAAATTTTTTAAAAATACAGATGTTTTAGGCAGCCATATTCAAACTGCAAGCATTGCTAAATCATCAAAATATTTTAGATTAAGGATTGTAACAAAGACATGACTTTGACCCCTAAATAAAAATAACAAAAATCAAATCACACCTGCCGGTCGCCTGCTTCAATTAAAAAAGTGATTTAGGGAGCAATCAGCAACCAAGGTCTTACAAATTGGACTGGTAGGCAATCAAAAATTATCTTTACAAAAGCCCTGAATAAAACTGAAAAAGGCAAGTGCATGTTATTACACTTAATAATATAATGTATGGATTGAGAAACTATATTATTAAAAAGAAAAAAAAAGATTCTTCACGGCAGCCTTAAAATACAACTTTAAACTAGCATGGGTTAATACATATATTATATACATTAGCTTCCTAACAGGGCACCAAGACGATTCAACCAATGTTTACTTGAGGCTCGCAAAATAAAAGCCATGATAACCAATTCATCGATTGCATCTTCAGGGATTTGAAGTACATGGTCAAAACAGCATCTATTTCTCCCAGACAGTGTGACCTATTGTAAGCAGGTCATGTTGTAATGATCTCTTCTAGAACTGTACTTATGATGCACGATCCTTGAGACCGGGTTGATCCTCAGTTACTTTGTGGAAAGCTCACAGCCTTCCATTTCCAGCTGCTCCTACAGGAACACTGTGGCAGTGTGCCCTGCCCCTGTGTGGATTTTGTGTTATATGTTGTGAATGTTGTGTTAATGTTGGTGTATAGATATTGGTGCACGGGATGTAAATGGGTCTTTGTAGCATGAGTGATTTAATATATATAGTTGTATTTAGGCACAGGGATTGCCCTTCACGTGCATTTAAAGTATGTAATAGCATGTGAGCACGGGATTGTACAAATGAGTTAATGTTCTGGCATCCAAGTGAATAATGAATTAGTAATTGAATCCTGGCACAACTGTATATATAGATGCACGTTTCACTCACTCGGGGTTGTGTGTAGGTGAGTGGATAACGGGTGTGGAGAAAGAGAGTAAAAGAAAGTAAGTGGAATGACTGTTTTGACTTATCGTGTTTGTTTGTCTGTTAGTCCACTGTTTGTTTAAGTGTTAGTCCGTTTTGTTTGTCTGTTTATTTTGGCCTCAAGTGTCGTGTGCTGTTTGTTTAAATCTTTTATTTGTTTCAATAAACGCACTGAGCGCCGCAGAGTCTCAGTTTTCACCTGCCAGTACTGTCTGCTTGTGTACTCATTTCTGGCCTGACGTCACCCTGCAGCCAGCCTGTTCACAGACACCTACTGGGGAGAAACCTGGCCCCTGAGGGCCATTAGTGGAGAACTACATTCAAATATAACCACGTCCTTAATCCTTTTCTAAATATTCTGTCAGGGAGATCAAACTAAAAGCAATGTTATAAACCTGAAGAGGGTTGTTTCCTTGCCTTGCTGCACTTTGAAAACTATTGGCAACTTCACACAACCCAGAATTGTGTCCTTGGTCAAGATTCTTACCAAAGTTTGGACTCAGATCTGAAGCTGGAGTATCTACAGAGCTACAAAGGGCATTAAGGTACCATACACATTCCTTCAACAAAACCAAAGATAGTATTGAGGTTTCATTTTTCCTGATAGAAATAGTGTGAACTTTGATATTAATATTTATTAAAAATGTAGCTTTTAAATATACATTATTTGTACACCGACAATGGCTTTGGAAAGCGTTACTGGGTGTAGAAACCCAAGGAATTAATTTGAAATTACCAGATGTTTAGATGCATTGCCAAAATTTTATTCACATTCAAGGTTACTACTTCTTGGTGGTAATCTGGGCTTTTATATTGAAAATACATTTTTATTTTACAGTTTTGAAGCCGTTTATGTTTTTAGCATTTAAGATTCATTAAATTGCATTTTATATTGCTATAATGCAAATACTCAAAAAAAGAAGACTATCTTATGAGGCACAGACATCAGTTATAAAAGTTCCCATAGTAAAAGCAAAGTGTGATAAAGCATGATAAAGCATTGGGAAGCATTGGGAAGCACAGAGAGATGTGATAAAGCTTGGCAAGCCATGGTAGACTATGGCAAATGCAGAATATAACCATGAGAAAAGGACAGGAAAAAATGACTGCGAAATGACAGTGCAGAATTACCACAGTAAACTTTAAGAATGATTTCCAGCTATATATCACAAGCTGATCTATCAGGTAATCTAAACTGGATCTAAACATTGCTGATGTATAAATCAGTATAACAGGGCCCTTCCTGATGTTTAATGTATTTTGATATTCACTGACTGTGATGAATGTGGGGAGGCATGTTTTGGAAAGGTTTGATTTGGGCTGTTTCAGCCTTTGTTCAGTAAGAGCCACCCTCTTTTAGGCTCTTATTTTAGAATAGAGAGGATGGGACCATTGCAGAGGAAATAAAGGAGCAAAACAACCCAAACAGTGAGAGGAGGCTTACCGCAGATTCTAAATGGGGACACTGATAATGCTGTTGGGGATAGCTGTTCCTTCTGTCCATATTAATGTGCAGTTTGTTGATTACGCTAAATTAAGAAATACTAAAAGAAAATTAATCAACTCTTTGATAAACACGTCAACTAGAAATAATTCTCAATGTCTTCAATGAATTCCTTTACTGTTGTACAGTGCCATGTGTTTTCTCTTTCTTTATATAACATCCGGTACCATACTAGGTGAATGCAAAGTCTCAGTTTGCATGCCTTATTTTCAGGTAGTCTTCCACTGCACTTTCTCTGCCATTTCACCCCAAATTGAAGTTCTTTCCACCTGTCTACATTCCTGTCATTAAAGAGACAGTAGCACGTCTATTTAAGTTTTAACAACACATGTCAGATCCATTAGATGGTTCTGCAGTTTTTACTTGAAATACCTTTCCATATTATACTGCTCAAAAAAAGTTAAGCATGTAGCATTTTCTTGGATTCTCAAATATTCAAATAAAAACATTTCAAATGATTTACAGAGCTTGCATTTTCACTATTGTCCTTCCGTCTGCGGTTGGCACACATGATTCTGATCACTGTTAGATGCAGGCACCTGAGGCAAGATCACAGTCTCCCTTTGCAAGATACCTGCACCTAGAGATCATTGAATGCGTACATTGAGTGCTGTTGTCACAGGAAAATTGGTAGACTGATATTACCTATACTGCGCATGGGCAAATTCCTGAAATTAAACGAAGATTATAGGACTGAAACATCAAGTTATATTTCAGATACAAAAACAAAGGTTTATTTGTTTAAAAATGTGACATGTGTCATCTTATCTGTCTAGGTGTAAAGTAAATTCACGGGTAATCACTTTTTTTATCTTCAGGAGATCGATCGTACCAAAAAATAATCATATATAATAAAAAAAACGAAATGGTGTGGTTGAAATCACTTTTTGACAAATGCTTACTTTTTGCTTCTAAAATGTCGGTCCTATCATAATGCAACCGTGAGCAAGTTCTGAGTGTTTGTAGGCGCTCTTAAACTAAAAGTTACCACCGTAAATTTGCACATAGAGCTTACAGTTTTCCAAAAATCATCCTGTGCATTTGCCATGTTTTTAATATGCTGTACCATACCTCACTGCTACAATATGCAGCGTTAAGTTTGCAATGCATTGTTCAGTGGTAAACGTACAAGAGTTGCACTAACTATTATTGTGATTAGGGTTCAGTAAATAATAATGCAGCAGGGCTGAGCAGCGCTGCAGCTGAAACAGGATTATATTTCTTTTGCATGCATGTTGTTTGAAATCCACGATAACAATAAGCTAATTTGATTGGCATACAATTAACTGTATTAACGAATAATTAATTATACAGTTTAAATATTGATATATAGACTATGTAACAACTTTAACCCTCCTATTAGGTTTTGGGTCTATTTGACCCAACTATAGTTTCCAATTAGCTTAAATGCTATTTTTCGTGTCATTTTCTGTATAATATTTTATGTTCTGTTACAGTGTTTGTTTACTTTGACCAATGTGCCCTTTTGTTTTGTGTTTATTTAAAGTGTATTATTATTATTATTATTATTATTATTATTATTATTATTATTATTAATAATAATAATATTAATATTAATAAACAGTGAGCGCCATGGCGCTTCATTTTTACCCCGCAGTTGCTGTGTGTTGCCTTTACTTCCTGGTGTGACGTCACCCACTACTGCCAACCTGCCACAGACATACAGACAGAAAGTATCCACTTACACAAATATTCAAATGCTATCAAGAACAATAGTGAATGTGTTTCCATTAAGAACATCAATACACATGCATCATTACAGATTCTGATAGTATTAGCTGCACTTTGCATGGCTATACAATATGCGTGAATACGTAAAATGATGAATGTAAAATTATTAAATATTTAGATCCTACCTGGGATCCCTCTGCAAAATGAGACATCCACCAGAGGAACTTCCAGGCAGTCCTGCTCTTTGGGTATATGTGTTGCTGGTGAACTTCTGCAGCATTTGTAGTTGGCTGAAAGCTCCTGCAGTCCTGTCCCCTCCACGGCAAGCAGTATTTGACCTGTAGCAGGCTTCCCAAAGTTTTGTTTTCCTGCTAGTAACAGTGCTGAAACGTTGCTCCACTGCTTTATTTGATATTGGTAGTATCAACACAGCCAGGGCAAGCTGAGCCACATGACCAAACTACCTGTCCCTGTCAGCATCCTTGTCTTCGTAGACCTCAAACTAGAAAGACGACTCATTGGCTGTTTCTTTCCAGGTCTTGCTGGTTAAATTGAACCATTGAGTCTGCATTATGTCTTGGCATATCATACGGAACTCCTGAGCAAGAGTTGTGATGGGTCTCTTGAGTTGTGGTAATGACACTTTTGAGTGCAACATGTTCAGTTTCTCCAATATGCTGATATTGGCTGGTAATTAAGCTCTCAATTGATGTGTCATCTGCAACAGCATAGTCTTGCATGTCTCCTTCACTGACTCAACAGGTGTTTTGTATTTGAGAGTGTCTGCATAGGAAGTAAAATCATAACCCAGGTACATGGCTGCTGTAGGCATGATATACATTTCAGTTAAAAGTGACCAACTGTGAGGATGGAATTTTCTCAAGCTGATTTGGATTAACTATACGTTTCAACACTGATAGTATAGCATAAGGTCATGAAAAAGCTTGAATGGACTCCCTGTCTCCAATTGAAACAGCTGGTTCATTTTGTTGAGCTCACCAAGGATGGATTTCAAAAGGATAAGATGCAGTTTATTGTACAAGTCAGTCATCATGTCATTGAGGAAACATGCTGTATAACACCTTTCTGAATCTGATATGTAACTTGAGAGCACCCAACTGATCCAAAACCCTAGAAATGATTTCTGCCCGACTGAGGCAGCTGGTTGCTGCTGGTTGTGTCCTCTTTCTGGGGTGGTCCTCTTTTCAAGAGTGTTATACAATCCCTTGTACTCTTTAATGAACAAGGATATATGATCACAACTGAAGGTGTCTGTGTCATTGTACATAACAGTTGTCCATCACTGCGAGAAGGTGGGATAAAGAGTTATGATTTGTAAATTTTGTAGCGTGGCAGTGAATCACGGTTACCCACGTGAAGAGCATTAACTCAACTGGAGAGTCTTTCTTACAGGCTATTGTGAGACTTCCCAGAAAATCACCCAATAATACATTCTTTTATTT
Organism: Polyodon spathula; assembly: GCF_017654505.1. Classification (NCBI taxonomy): domain Eukaryota; kingdom Metazoa; phylum Chordata; class Actinopteri; order Acipenseriformes; family Polyodontidae; genus Polyodon; species Polyodon spathula. Next base: position 2,030,421 of record NC_054566.1, on the reverse strand, counting down.
TAATGACTGGTTGTTGCCCTGTTTGAAAGTCATGATATTGTAGCGTAGTATACTAATAAGAATATGGAATAGGGGAATAGGGGCCCCGGAATCCAGCTTTGCATGGGGCCAGTGGGACAAATGCAGCCACTGCAACTATGCCTGTCTCAGCTATATTCTAGTTGCAAGAGATATGCAATAGGGCCTTAATGTTAGTGTTAGTGTTGTTTGCCCAGTTTACAATATACTGTATCTGTGACTATAACAGACCACATAACTCTAGAGATATTCTGACGTCTAAATCAATTCCTGCACAGGGTATGAGTTACCTTCACCAGATCGGTATCATTGGGAGGTTTGCTAATCAGAGAGGGTATAATTGGGTAAAATAGTGAAATAGTAGCTGCTATTCTGCACTAAGGAATTTGTACCCGTGGATAATGGGACTGGAATTCTTGTATGCAGCAGGATGATCCAGGTCCGAGTTTGTATAGTTTTCTGGAGACCGAATTAAATTAGAACTATTTGAAGTGGCACAAACATTGTTTGTTGTGTAGCCCCAAGCATTCCGTCTTCTCCAGCTGTTTGCTTATTTAACAAATTATGATATCTGGGAAATAGTAATGTCACCCCTATCTGAGGGTCACGGGCACTTCACGTTGAATGAAACATGGGCAGTGAATCAAAAATGTTGGGAAGCCAAACGGAGAAATGGATAATGTAACAGTTAACAGTGCAATTCCAGCCTTGATTTGATGGCATATCATCTCTTGAACTCCCATATCACTGTTCACTTTATTTTATCTGAAGCAAACCAGGCCGATCCCTGTTGCCACGTTCCTGAAGTGTGCCTGTAGCAGGTGTGGTCTTCCTACTGTGTGTCAGCTATCTCCTGGTTTACTCAATTCATGAAGTCGTCCCTGACATAAAGAACCGCTCTTTTTGATAAAACACACATGAACCAATTGAATTGACAGTCTTCCAGATGGAAGTAACCTTGTTCCTCACATTTTTCTAATGCCTCCTTTATTTCCTTTACATTCTGATAGGCCCTCAGTGGCTAGATTGCACGTTGACATCACAGATGTGACATTAGGTCACTCCTCTCACAAACGATGGTGGTCTTAACCCTGGGGAGTTTTAAAACACGATAATCTATAAGCGAGCTGATTTACCTTGAAAAACTTTCCAAGCTTGGCATCTCAACAGTGTTTCTGTGAACGTCTAACCACATTTCCTTTGTGCACTCTTCCAACAAATACCCCTTTGGAGACAGTTTATATTGCAATAAACTTATCTGCATCAAACAGCTTATTATATATTGCTGCCAGATTGAACATTCTGTCCTTCTGAAAAGCTGAAATGACTGGGTTATGCTGAGTATCCCAGTTTACCACTATTACCTCCTAGATCTGATGTTGTGTCCAGGTCGAGCAAGCACCTGTTTACTGCATCGCTATACTGCAAACATATCTCTGTCCTTGAGTTTGAAACACTACGCCAGGATTGACAGTCACTGTGGGAGGATTACCACTTTCTGCCAACAAAACAGAACCTGAACAATTATATTTGTCTTATTTTGTTTTTAAAATGAATACAAAAAAGCTATTGAGAAAAGTTTGAAAAATACTGTTGGGATATCATTATAAATACCAACAACAGCCAGGTGGCAACCCAAGCAATATGAGTTTGCCATTGTAAAAGCAGAGTGCAGTAGTGGAAGCATGGTAAAGCACAGAGAGGTATTGTGAAGTCATGGAAAAGACTGATGATGTACAAGCATGGGGAAACTGCAAAAATGTACCATGGTAAACATTTTTTAAATTCTACAAACACACATTCAGCATTTTGAGGACTCAAAAGTATAGTGCACTCATCATTTGTTTCAATGATGCGATGCTTAATATACGTAATAGTTTGCAATGTGTAAGGGACTGAAACAGAAGGAGTAACCCTAAATTAAACAGACAGTGTGAAAAGAGTTGACAGGATTCTACCTCAGCCTTGAAACGCAATTCATGAAGGCCAGGCAGAGGGGCTGCAATAGCACAGCGTGTCAGGAACATTCCTCCGCGTCCTTGGAGAACATAACGTATGCTCCTTGCAATGATGACATTGGTGATCCACTGGTGAGAGGGTTAAGTGTGATTTGTTAACTAAAAAACAACAAAACACACAATACTTGGCCTTCATATACAGCTATGGAAAAACAAACAGGGCCCTAAAGGTAGCAATACAAAATGTTGCACAATATCTAATTGAAAAAACTTTTCCATATTCTAACATGAGTGAACTTTTTTTTTTTTCAATACAGGATTGTAAACTCATGCCTGACAATGCACTCACTAACATTGCTGTAAGTGATGTGTATCATGTCAGCATCTAAAGCATGTTCATCCTGATTGTGCACAATCACTCTTCTGGTCAAAACTTACAGGGAAAATTAGGTTTCAACTAAAATAGAGGTAAAACAGAGGCAAACTGTGATTCCAGCATTACTACTGTTGATTAAAAAAAAAAACTACTAACAAGAGATAGGAAAATTTGCACAGAGGCCCGCTGCCAGCACCCAAATAATTTGAGTTATAAACTAAAACCCAGCATCTGTGCAAAGTACAGAAACGCTGACATTAACGTCTTCCTCTTCACTCTCAGCTAGGGTTGCCAACCCTCCAGGACTGGCTGGGAGTCTACCGGAATCGACATCGATCTCCCAGTGACTATTGAAAGCAATCCAGGCTATTTTAATAGGATATTTTAAGAGAATAAACGAATATAATGAATGCACATAACTCATACAGACATTCATTCATTGTTAAAATATAACAGTGTCATCCGATTGTGCTTTTCTTTCCCTTGGCAGCGCAATGACCTAATACATAATGTAAACCGGCAGTATTACCATCACTTGCACATACGATCACGAATGTTGCCGTTGCCGAACGCTAGAAGCATGACATTAGCTATTTAGCTAACAGTTAAAATATATAATCATAATGGTGGTGAGGGGCATTCGAACAGTAGCACGGTGAAAAAGAAAAAACGGATTTTTGTTGTTTTAACGACAAATTGTGCAAAGAAAATGTATTCAAAAATTGGCTTTGCAAAATCGACACGGTTACAGGAGAATGCATTCTATGTCATCAAGGATTTTCGGTGAAATACGAGGGAAGAGGAGAGCTGACCAGCCACGCAGAGAGCACAAAATACAAGGAATCAAAGAAACAGAAAAGAACATCACAAATCACATCGTTTTTTTTTTTTTACCAAAAGAGACTCATCCCAAGAACATCTGGCGACCGCAGCTGAAGTGGGCCAAGTTCACCACAGTATTTTGCACCATTTAAGTTATGTAAGCAAAGACCTTGCAAACAAAATGCCTTCAAGAATTTTACCAGATTCTGAAATTGCAAGAAAAATGTCTTGTGGACGGACAAAAGCAGCCAGCATAACAGAGTGTTTTGGCACCAAAATCGCAAGAACTTTTGCTTAAGGACTTGGATGGTGCAGTTTTTTTTCAGTTGGATCTCCTCCAACAAAGGAAATAAGACATTTTTCCTGGTAACCATGCGTTACTTTTCTGCGACACAGGGAATTAAGAATAGGTTGCTTGATTTTTACAACGACAATGACGAGATAAGTTGTGACACAGATTTCCAATCTTCTACAGGAGAATGGTCTCAGCATTAACAATGTGTCTTCTTAAGTGGCTGACACTGTGAATTTAGGGAAACACAGGTCAGTGTATCAGAAACTCAAACAGCTTAATAACCGATTGATGCAGCAGCGAGATTGACATTGACAAGCTGTGTGATGACTACTGTGTTTTACAGCAATCAAGAGAAGAGATTGTCTCAAAGGAGTAGAAAATAGATCAGCGATGGGTGGAGGTTTTCAGACAAATGCCTAAGTGAAACTGGTCTCTTTCACACTTTCCATTCATGTACCCAATGCCCACTGCGAGAGTGTTTTCAGTTTAATGGAGCAAGGACAGAAACAGACTGAGTGATAGTGTTGCGAAAGCAGAGGTGCAGGTGCAATTGAACTTTAATATGTCCTGTGCAGACTTTCATGAGTTCTTAAAACAGAACCCAGAGTCTTGCAATATTTCTTATTTAAGATTCACAATGGCGCCATATATAATTATTATATATATCATGTACATATGTATGTGTACAAAACATTAGGAACATCCTGTGGTTAAAGAAATTTTTTTATAAAAATTCGGAACCTGTTACAATTGTTCCAAACATGTGTATGTCTGCCATACAGATTGTAAAGACAAAAGATTTAAGATCCTTTGAAAGGGGTATGGTAGTAGATGCCAGGCGCACCGGTTTGAGTGTGTCAAGAACTGCAACGCTGCTGGGTATTTCGTGCTCAACAGTTTCCTGTGTGTATCAAGGATGGTCCACCACCCAAAGGACATCCAGCCAACGGCAGGCCAGTGGCTCATTGATGAAAGAGGCTGAAGGAGGCTGACATGAATTGTGCAGAGCAACAGACGGGGTACAGTTAGTCCAGTACAACATTGGTGCCGAAAGACCCATAAAAGAATGCACAACTCGTCGTACCTTGACACGAATGGGATAAGGCAGCCGACAACCTAACAGAGTTCCACTTTTTTCAGCAAAACACAAGAAACTGAGGTTGCAGTGGGCTAAGAGGATTGGAAAAACATTGCCTGGTCTGATGAATCCCGGTTCCTGCTGTTTCACACTGATGGGAGGACTAGGGTATGGAGAAAACCACATTTAGAATGAGTCATAGTATGATCAAGCTTTTTCATTTGACACTATAAATATTGGACTCTTCCTATAATATCCGTCTCCACATTCGGCACTTCCAGATTTAAAAGAAGTCTTCCTTTAAGAGTCATGGCAGCGGCTTGGCAAAGCAGTGCATTTCTGGCAGCCCCACGCCTATTCTAGGAAACAAGAAAACTGGTCAAAATGAAGAGGCAGAAGCTAACAGTCCCACATGATTGTCAGGTTGCTCCATAAATAGATTTCTGTAGCCACTTAACGGCCTGGAGAATAGTAAGCAATGGAATCAGTGAGGAAGGATATCCTGCCCAAACATTCTGGACAGCTGCAGTCAGTAAAATGCAGAGTAGAGCAGCTCAATTAATTGTGCTGCTGTATTTACAAAGTTAGCACTGTAATGCCACATAGGGGATATGTCATGCAAATTCATGATATATGGTTTTTCTGTCATGGGTTGGGCGTGGGGACAAAACGTATAAATAGGTATAAACAAGATATCAACAAGTGCATCAGTACCACATCTCCCATTGCTACAGCTAAAAAAAAGAATTAGAGCTATCAGTATGACACATAGCACCAGTATATACAGAACAGTACACAATAAGAATGACCAAGTTTCACAACAGTTTGACCATCGATTATCCATTATTATTTTCTTATGGTTTAAGAACTCTAGTGAATTTGTGAGGGTCAAGGTCACTTAGGGTTGCCAGATTAAAAAAAAAAAAAAAAATTTTTACCCCCCCCCAAATTACCATGATGGGGGGGTACTACCCCCATATATATAAATATATATAATATATATATATATATATATATACACACATATATTTTTTTAAAAAAATCTCGTTATCATGAGTCACTTGATTCTGTTTCACCAGCTAACACACAAGTGATTCTATTTGTGTGTATACACCATAAAGTGGTCAGTTCATGTGGTGTCTAGAAAGCACCCAGTGCACCCTCTTAAGCCCCCCCCCCCCCCCTCCCCCTCTCAGGCGTGATGGACAGGTGTACTACCTGTGGTGTATATACCAATCATACTTCATTCCACATAGTTCAAGCCCGTTTGCCTCTACTGTCATGAGAGTAGGTGGCGACAGCAGAGTTTAAAGATCTTATTAAAACTAAAATTATTGTTTTTTAAATGGGTTTGCTGCATTTCTTTCATGACATCTTGTTTAACCTGATGCTGCTGTAAGCTGCCCATTAGTTTGACCTTATCACCTGCTTCTGAAATGAAATCGTCTTCATAATAAATCGAAAGGAATCTTAAAAACACAGGAGCAATTTAATCGAGGCCTAGGCAGTCCTAGGAATGCCTAATATTGTCCAAATGTCTCTTTTAAGCCTAAAGCTAAACCTACCTTAAATATATATATATAAGGATGATGGGCAAGTAAGAGACACCTAGAGGTGAGATATTTAAGGTACATTACTCCAGTGTTTTCTTAAAGAGAAATTAAAATTGAGTGAATTAATGTTTCTTGAAAGATTATGGATGTTTTATTACAAAATAGTATCAAAGGTAAAATAAATATGACTACTCAAAGCCTGTGATATTTTGGTGGACGCCTTTCTTATATATTTACCTCAGTATTTCTTATTTTACTGTTTTTGCTGAATTGGTTTCAAATATAGAACACAGCAATGTATAACACAATCCTGTAATGTGTGTACTATTCTCTTAGGGAGATACTGCCGAATACTGGACAGAGCTGTTAGTTCAGTCGCTGGCTGTCCATCTGTGTGGTACTACTGTTAGATAGACACCGTTGCAGAGCAAATAAAAAAGCAACACATTGAAATCCCATTTGCTTGCCTCGTCCTTCTTTGCTGAACCTGTGTGCACCAGGTGCCACAATATGATTTTATTAAAAGACGGTTATTTATTTTTATCCTCTTAATTTTATTCTCCCTCTGTCATTTTCTCTGTGATTTAAAACACATTGACCGTGACTGCTCTGTGATTTAAGCCCAATTTTTCTGTGACAAACCATGGTTAATTAAAATCAATATAACATGTCTCTTATAAAGATTACCATGGATAATTTGCAGACGGATTTGGTAAGATACTTGGAGAATCTGTTTTTGTTTTGTTCACAATGATAGAACCAATATGAACTTCAAACTCAATCATAATAAGTAAAACTATAAGATGATAAACAGGCAAGTGCTGAAGCGTGGAAATGATGGGAATGCCAGAACACTTAAATATTAAAATGATGCAGTTAGAAAATACTGCCAGTCTGTATCCTGGTTTTGTGCCCATTAGAGGCATGGGAAGCAATTTGTTTGAACAGGACAGAGAGAATCAGCAAAGTGGAAGAGCACTTCTTATTCTATAAACAGCTAGTTTTTGTGCAATATGAACAGGAGAGGAGGCCATGCAAAAAGGATGCAGCTGGTCCTAATGCTGAACTCATTCTAACCCATTATCTGTCAAGAGCATTTCAAAATGTTATCAAGTACCATTATCTCTGTAAATATCACAGATAATGTTTATACTAAGATGACCTTTATCCTACATATTTTTTATTATTTTTTTGGACAAGCCTGGTGCCTAAAATAACTATGCCAAGATGTCATTTGCTTTGTCAGCTTTTATCCCCCCCAATAAATAATGTGCAGGGGCCAGGGTCATGGCCATGTGTTTGAAAGCGGTCGGTTTTGTGGGTTACTTTGTAGCTTGAGAAATACAAACCAATTGGTAAAATGTGTTATTTTAAGTAAAGGTAATTAAGAATTAGAAATGAATGAAGTGAACTGTTTATACATTTCCAGCACGTCACACTGTGCAGCAGTCTAAAGAGTCTTTCATTTTCAAGTTGGATACAAAAAAAAGGGGCACATTTTGGCTGCTGCATAGACACATCGTGTCCACTTGTGAAACCAATCGATCGCTCGCTAAATCCGAAACATTTAGGTCGAAAAGATAGTTATGAGATGATTATCTATTAATGGATGCCAAGGGGCATGATGGAGTACAATGGACAATGAAATGCATCTTGTAAAGCACTTTGTGATGGTGTTCCACTATGAAATGCGCTATATAAACTAAAGCTTGATTGATTGATTGAAAGTTGTGTACGCCTGTCTGTGTTTTAAGTACACTGTTCATTTTCCAACATTTAAACATGGCTATGACTTCACTGTGATATTTTAACTGTTCCAATTCAACTGAAAAATGTGATTAGTAGCCATCAACATTTGCATTGTTATTTTTTAGATTAATAATATATTTATTGTGATAACAGCCCTAGCAGCACTTGAAAACAATGGATAATTTTCAAAGATTCAGATAAATTCCTTCTAGTCTTGTGTATGGTTATCATGGGGATAAATATGAAAAGTGTGTATATCCCCTTGCACCTACAAATATAGCTCAGATTAAAACTTTTAAATAAAAAGACAACACTTTGCATAAGATTCACATTTATTTTTCAAGTTCTAAGACATTGTAAACATGCTTTTAACACTTATTGGTCATATATCCCACAGGTAGTTAAGCTGCAGTGCTCACAGACATTCACAAAGCCATCATTCTGGGATATTAAAAAACAAACAGTGTTGTTATACAGAGCATTGATTTCAAAGGCAGCAGTGACAACATATACCGACAACCCCAAAATAACACCCTACATCAGTGCAGAAACTGAAGCAATGAAATAGATCTGCTTCAATGTTTTATTGAAATTCGTTGTATATTGAGCATTATCCTCAACAACTGTACAATCAGCCATCGTAAAATTAAGAAGTGGGATGTAATTTTTCCCTGAATTTTACAAGGGAACATGAGAAATCCTGACATTGTTGGTGCTGTTTAACTGACTTAAAAGACACACCCCTTCCCTGTGACACATCCTTCAAAGAACCAATCAGCATACCCGTAACAGTTTAGAAAATAAATGCTGGTCAGTCAGGCTGTGTCACACAAACAGGTTACATGTTTTTAATTTTTTTTTTTTTAAATGTATTTTCATCACGAATAATTGAACAGCCTAGAAAAGTTTGAAGTCTTTACAAGTAGTGGTATGGAGAGCAAAACTTTCAAAAGCAATATAGTATTTGTTACTTTCAACAAAGGTTACTGATAATTTATCTAAAAAGATCTACTTCAAAACACACAATGAAATAAACAAATATTTAAAACCCATTCTAGAAATGTTTACAATATACTTTGTGAAAATGAACACACTGAACTCAAATTAACCAAGTACTGAAATGTAAATAGCAGTGCATGGAATATATATATGCACACGGGGGAAGGCAGCAGCAGGGCTGGTAGGTGGTTGAATCACACTCAAAGACCGGTTCTTTTGTACAGCGGTATCGGCGCTATGCTTTAGTGTGAGAGGTCCCGGGTTCGCGCCCGCCCTCCGCCTGTGTGTGGATTGCCTCGCCCTGTGTGATACGCCTGCCTCCATGAACCGAGATCACTACAATATATATATTTTAGCAGATTACATGTGTGGAAGTATCATATATGAACAACATCATATACACCAAACGCAGTAAAGAAACAGTCAGTTACAAACAAATATTCTCATTTGTTACAGCTGAAGGGTTTGGTGTAGTTTTGAGTTCACTTTGAGTATGTGGACATTAGGCAAGGTATATGCAAATATTTCATTCAGTTTACACAACATAAGGAAATATGAGCTGATAGCAGTATTGGATGAGGTAGGGTTATAATGTGCTTTAGGCAATTCAAAAAAATAAAAAATAATGTTTCTACATTTATGTATAGGGAAAGATTGATACCAAAATGAACAGATGGTGGATTTGACACAGGAGTTTCAATAACAGCAAATATTTTCAGAATTTTTCACCTGATCTCTTTGTGACAATAAACAAAAAGATGCCACACAAGAGGTAGATTCGGCGTTGAAATAGGAATCAATTTACGCATCAATTAGAACAACACATTCCACAATTAATAATACTGGTAATAATAATAATAAAAAGACAACAGGCAATGTCAGCTGACCTGGACTGCAAGCCTGAGCGCTCATTTGTACACACATTGTACTTCTTTCATTAACTTTTAAGGAACATCATGTATAATCACAGAAAATGGTGGGGCTATTCAGCAAGACTAAAGATGGAATTCTGTTAAATAAAACTAGAAAGCAATGTATCTAATGCAATTGATCTAGGGCAAAATTTGAAATGTGACTTGTAACAATAATTTTTTTAATTTTTTTTTTTTATAAAGTCCTAAAATCAAAATAATGGACAACTAGCCTGCAATAAGCTAGATTTCACTCATTGACGAAATGACAATTTGTCTGGGAATCCAGTTTGCAATGAGCTCCTATAATAAACTTTCGGTTCTGATGTTTCTTAAACAGTGCACGAAAGAAGCTATCGACCCAAAGAATGGCTCCGCAGTGGACCAGTACAAATACAAATCCCTGAGCTACAAACCCACCCTGCAAGCAAGGAGGTTTGGGTCCACAGGAAACCAGCCATGGGGCTCTTCAGCAATGTAGCATCACTTTGTTTTACACTTTGTCAATAATCTTATACATTAGTTCAATAGTTTTAATATACAGCAAGTCTGCCCCCCTCCCCCCACACACTTTTTACTGCCCTCGGCTACATGGCAGGAATGATTGCCATTTATCATCCTGAGAAAAACAAGGAGATACATCTTCACAGACACCCATCTTTAATTAGCAAATTAATACAACAACAACAACAGAAATAAAACCCTTCACTTAACCAATGAAAACAAAAAAGTAAATAAAGCCATTCAAGTTTAATAGAAGTCATGGATTTGAAGGACTGGATTGTGTAAACCATTAAGCTAAAATCGCAATTCTACAGTACTTCTGTTTGTACACTCTTGAAGCATGCAGCTATGCAAGGACACTGGAAATCTGTTCTACAAAGTGGCAGTAAAGACTTTTGTAACACAGTGAAACATCTTTAGCAGATGTTATGCCAGCTTCATCTTAGCGACCATGTCTGTGCATTAAAGATGTGCATTTATCATTGTCTGGTGCAAACATTATAATTGTAAACACTTATCTTTAAAACTCAATATTTCCTCTTCCATCTACTGTCTAGACCTGTATTATACTGTTCATAATAATTAGCACAAACCCTTGGCACCTAACCCTGAAAACACATTTTATTCCCGTTGTGAAATTTTAACCAAGTTTTTCTTTATAAACCTCAAGACCTAAATACCCTTCAAACCCATAAAATGCCTACAAAATGACCTAAATGTCTCCAAATCTAATCTATCACTACTTAAACTACTGTACTTCAGCAATACAATACCTGAGTAACTTCAGAATGCAACACAACACATTCACTTTACCCTGTTCAAAACACAAGTCATAAAAAGGACTTGAGAAAGCATAAACAAAACAACAACAACAACAACAACTGGTAGGGACCACTTCTTCTGCATAGCGTACATGAGTGCAACATGCCTTCGTATCTACCTCCTTGGATTCACTCAGGAGCTGGATACGCAATGTTACTGTAAACTTGGAAATCCCTGCTTTGTACCGAGGCCTAAAAAGAAAGGTCTAAACCACCTTATATTCAAATCATCACTGTGATTCATGGGGTTGCAAAGCACAGCCATACTAGAACAGGACTAAAGACCACCTACAGTAAGAGGCTGAAATAAAAGGAGGACGGCAGGGATGAAACAGTATTTTAAATGCATACAAGCCTTTGCATTCTTTCAACAAGGTCATTCTGCAACAGCACTGCCTTTAAGAATGTACTTCACTTCTGTTAAAACACTGGGCATAGCATTTCCTAGCTGTGGTCCCCAGTCAAGTTTTTTTTTTTTTGAATACCCGTATTTATTGGTCCCATTTTGTACTCTGTCTTTCTAACAGCTCAGTGAGGTAGAATTGCACATGGAGGGGTTTTGCATTTGAATTCTGCAGTTAAACCGATAACAAAACCACCTTGTAGTTCATTTTGATTATTATTGTTATTATTATTATTATTATTATTATTATTATTATTATAATATAATTATTAATCAATAGCATTGATAACAGGCAAACAAAAATGAATGATTTCAGTAACTCAAAGGATTTTCTTTTAAATGATTTGTAATTCTAATTTTAATTAGGTTGTAATAAACAAAAGTTTTTAGGGCAGTTTATTTAAACAAATTCTGGTAAATCAAAAGATATTTACTTGGGGCGTCATTCGGCTTTTGTTTGTTTGGTTTTCCATACAGACCAAAAGTAATTATAAGGTGCATCGTCCCCCAAATATTATTGACATATTTATCTAAAATATCATCTGTCTAGGCCAGTGCTTCTCAAACTCGGTCCTGAGGACCCCCTGTGTCTGCTGGTTTTCATTCCAACCGAGCTCTCAATTACTTAACTAGACCCTTAATTGAACAGATAATTTGCTTAATTAGACATTTTTACTTAAACAGCTCTTAAACAGTTGCAGTTCTAGTTACTTATCAAATGTTACAGCTAACTTGAAATATGTTGAAACAAGTAAAACGGTCTAATTAAGCAAACTAACAGTTCAATTAAGGGTCTAGTTAAGTAACTGAGAGCTTGGTTGGAATGAAAACCAGCAGCCACAGGGGGTCCCCAGGACCGAGTTTGAGAATCACTGGTCTAGGCGTTGCCTGTAAAATGTTAAAAAGCAACACAAAACACCAAGCAGAAAATGTGCTGCTTCCCGAGTTAAAATACAGCTTGAAAACACCCTCCTGCTTGTACGAGTGGCAGAGCATGCCTGCTTGACATGCAAAGAGGCTGGCAGCCTGCAAGAGTAAAGGAAGCTTATATCCCCACTATTAGAACTACCATCTGGGTAGGTAAACAAACTGGGCATCTGCAGACACACATGCACTTCTATTGTGGTGGACAATTGATCAGGACTGTGGCAGCTTGAATCTTCTTTGGGTAAAGAGGAATGACAGCTCTTCAGAATGAAATCTTCAAAACTGAGAGCACTTACCATTATCCCCATTTGAAAGATAACTTGCTGTTTAGGGTGTTTTCAGCCAAGGAAGTGGAAGTGAATCAGCAAATGATACAAAAGACAAATATGCAAACAACAGGTAACATTAAAACACATTCTGAATTGGTCGAATTCCAAAGATTGTAGTATCTTTGGCAAACAATTAGCTGTGCAATGGAACTAGAAGACGACAGCTTTCAAACACAGACCACATGACAGCGGAGAAAGTACTTGACTGGGAGATGTTTAAAAAGCAAAATGGTACCCAAAGTAGCAGCACCATATTCCTGAGGTAGTCTTAATAAAAAACACAATTCCAATATTTGTCTCAGCCCCTACTCAGAAAGAAATAAAAATCAAAAACAAAAATATAAAAGAATAACTAGTCCTAAAAATGGCAACACTTTAACAATTTAACACGGAACACACTGTAAACTGCAAGAACAATGCATTTCTGCATTTTTTTTGTACAGAAGCATGTGCACTGTGTTGAAGATCATACATTCAGCTCTGTCGTGAAATAAATATATAAGAACAAAAGTAAAAAATAGCTGCTTGTCACATTCCTGGGGAGTCCCCCGTCCTCCCACCTTCAAGGTTAATCTCGGTGGTCCTTTCGTGTGAGTTCCCTGCTGGAGACAACACTGTAAGGCAGAGGAACTGGAGGCCTGTCCTCTTCATTCTTTGTTAATGCTGGACTTGCAGGAGTGCAGAACGGCTTTGAACAGGAGAGGCAGCTGCTCCAGGGGAACAGTCACCATTTTTCCTAAGGAGAGAAACACACAGAATTAGCAACTGAGCTGACAAAAGTTACACACACTAAAGGACAACCTGCAAAGAAACATTAAAGGATATCACTGCCTAACGAACATGAAAATGTACTAGTCAGATTGTTGGCCCACATGGCAATAAAATTACAAAACAGGGACAAGCAATAATAGGGACGAGATTACAGGGGTTTTTTGGCAGTAATAGTGTTCCGCTGAATGACTTCATTAAGTTAATTTTTCGGTGCTTATTTTTAGATATTTTCAAGTTATAGGTAAATCGTTTTTTTTTTGTTTGTTTTTTTTTTTTTTTTTTCCTGGGGCTTTCACTTGTTACACATTGTATGAAAATATTGTTTTCAGTTACTTTTGTTTTTTTTCTGTCACAATATGTATAGTAATCGACAGTACTTGCACATTTTTCAATTGTACCTTCTTTCCTTTGCTGTCTTCCACAGCTAAATCCTTATGGGCATATTCAGTTAAAACAAAAATTCAGAAGCCCTACTTATAATTAAAGAAGTCAGTGTACTTATAATAAAGAAGTCAGTGTATTTTTTTTTTTTTTATTTATATTTTTAAGTTATATGAATATATTCATAAAACATTAAAAATACAATTTCTAAACATTACTTTAAACAGTGCTTTGAAAGTGTAAATTAATTCTAACCCTCTCTAAAATGTTACAAAAGGTACAGTATTAGCTTTTTATATGCTCCTTGATAGCCTGTGTATGGATTCTTTTGAATATCCCAGATAATTAAATCTATGAGTGCGCTTTAAACCCCCTGCTGCTTGTGGGGTTTTGTGTTTTTTATTTTTTTTTTATTTAGAAGTCGCCAATTGATTCTCCCAATTTGAAATATCCAATTGTATTTCAGGCTCAGCTCACCGTTAGCACACCTGCGCTGACTCAGAAGCAGTGAAGATGAACATATGCTGTCCTCCAAAATGTGTGCTGTCAGCTGACTGCTTCTTTTCACTCTGCAGGCCCGCCATGCAGCCAACCCAGAGGACAATGCAGCTCTGGGCAGCTTACAGGCAAGCCCGCAGGCGCCCAGACAGTCTACAGGGGTCGGTGATATGTGGTGAGCTGAGAACGCCCTGGCTGACCTAAGCCCTCCCGCCCCGGGCAGCACTTGGCCAATTGTGCACAGCCCCCTGGGAGCTCCCGTCCACGGTCAGCAGTGGAATAGCCTGGACTCGAACCAGCGACCTCCAGGCTATCCTGGAGTGCAAATGGAGCGCCTTTACCAGATGCACCACTCAGGAGTCCTGCTTGAGTTTAGTTTGAGCAGTGAGGGGAAGCTTGAATGCAGTCAGTGCTGTTGCTCCCCACCCTCAGCACCACTGCTCTCATTACCTGCAATGTAGCGGATCTCAGGCAGACACATCATGAGCTCTGGGAAGCGCTTGGGCTGGTGCGGATACCTGAACTCCGTGCAGTCCTGGCACACATACCAGTAACGCTTGTTCAACTGCTCCAACTGGGACACATTCGTGAGGCCTCGGATATCTGCTTAGAGACGTCAAACCATTGCTTTAATTAGCATGTAACATCACAAACGCTATCATGGTATATCATTTACTAACAGTACTGTTGAGTTTGCATCACTGGGATTTAGAGCTTAGGGAAGCATTACTCCCCTGTTTCTGCATCACTTTACATGTATTCAAAGTGTGTTAATCTGCCACCTTTTAGTGAGAAAGATCTTTCACAGCAATTCCTTTGCAGTTCTGCTCAAGCGGCATTTAGACCCATATTCCCTGACACTACAATGGAAAGTATAAGTGAATGAGATAGGCAATCTTAAACACCCCCACTGTAACTATATTTTTATCAATTAATACATGTCTCTGTATGTTTGTACAACCAAAAAGGAAAGCATATATTTTATAAATCAGAACAGCACAGTTGCATTTTGCTTAATTCATCAGTGCGGCATTTGCAGCTTCCCTGTTTGAGGTGCTGGTTTGCAAGGTGTGTGTAATAGAGCACCTCAGTAGAAAGACAGGGGTGTTCCTATAGAGTGGTATCTATACACTGGACTGGATCTATCTATACACTATGAATCCCTTCATTACCTTGATTAAGGAAATTAATGGCCTTCATGCAGGCATACTCTTCATTGCTGACCTTCAGCTGATTGAATTTCCGAAAGAGGTATATCAAACGCTCCATCACCTCAATGCCATCCTCGCTAAACCTAAACAAAGAAAAACCATTAACAAAAACAGGCATATCAAACACTGCATCACCTCCATGCCACCCTCGCTAAACCTAAACAAAGAAAAACCATTAACAAAAACAGGCATATCAAACACTGCATCACCTCCATGCCACCCTCGCTAAACCTAAACAAAGAAAAACCATTAACAAAAACAGGCATATCAAACACTGCATCACCTCCATGCCACCCTCGCTAAACCTAAACTATTAACAAAAATGTTTAAATTGGAAAACTCATATTGCCCTTTTTGGTGTTTTGCTACTCCCTATACAACATTAAAACACAGTGTACTTAGACCCCCTTAAAATAAGTGTTTAATCCCTTATTAACACTTAAAAGAAAATACAATATAAGTTATTGGTGTAGCTGTATTAAGATCTGCAGCTATGTTTAAAGGAAAGGTATTTGGGATAGTCTTATACACTGCAGGTGCAAAGCTGCAAGGACAGTCCTTGTAATGAACCAAGTGGAGACTCAGTCTGCAATAATAAATTCAACCTAATTGAAGGAATGAGTTACTTTTAAAAATTCATAAAGTATCTGTCCAATTTTCATGTCTTTCTTTTCTCATGTCTTCCTCCCTTCCATTCAACAAAGCAGGTCTGTTCATTTCACCCCAGACCTCACTCCTCCACACCTCCTCTCTACGTGGTGTTAAACAGCTCCAGCCCTACAACTGCAACACAGTATTCCACATGAGGGAGAAAGCTGCATTGGAAAAACAGGGGCCCCCTTTTTATCACAGCTGAAAGGAAAATAAAGCTAGCAATGTTACTGAATTAGTCTGAAACAACGCAGGTGGTTAATTTAAGTACTCCAAAGTCAAACTAAATGCATATTTTTAAAACACCTCTAAATGACCGGTTTTCAATTGTATTGTAAAGTGGCTAGGTTTTTATTTTGTAATAGGTTCATTTAATCTGTGCTGTCCTGGCTGCCTATGGGGTCCCTAAAACCATTTGACTTGTTTTTAGGTTGTATTCAGTTAGAAATTCAGTATTTATTTTCAGTGCAAAATGCTCAAAAGCTCACATAACAGCCCTGTCTTAAATGCATTTCAAATAAGACTTTAGTAGTACTTACAGTAGTAATCAGAAAAAGCATACTGGACAGTTTCCCACTATATGAAGCAATGCAGCATTAAATCATCCATTCTTTCCAAACATACAGATTAGCTGGAGAAACAGAAGCCATAAATCTGATATAATATTAGGGGCAGAGGATGAAAAAAAAGATAATTCAGATATAATTTACCAAGAAAGAAAACACTGATCTAATAATTCCAAATGTATGTACATTTTAAAAGACAGCGATTGTCCTTGTTCCTGATACTGATGTTATATTAAACTTATCCTGTTTCCAGTTTCTCCCTTGTACAATGCCACCAGTGTAAAGGCTTTTAAAGATATAGGACCCTGTTCAGCCAAAGGAACATTTTCAGACAGGAATAAAAACAACCATTTACCTGCTCTCTCTGAAACAAAGGTTTTTTTTTATTCCTATTTGAAAATGTGAAATTTTGCCTTTGCTTTGATTAAAATATATTATAATCATATTAAATACTGATAGGTACTTTTCTGTGCTTATCTTTGTTTTGTGCTTGTTTCACTATTTCTTGGATGTAATGTTTTGCATTTTTTTAGTGGTGTTTTGGTCTAGCTTTCACCCACTCCTTCCTGCAAAATAACAAGCCCAGCTGTTCTCCTCAGAGAATAGTTCCTTACGGCCACTTACTTGTAATCAGCGGGCCCTCATAATCGCAAAAGTAAGAAAATGAAGGAGCACTTGCACGGGTTCAAATATTTGTATAAAAGTATCGGATTCTAGCCAATCACTTTGAAAGGACTATGCGAGGCTAGGGGTGTATGATAAACGCTGGGTGAAGATTGGATGAAATTAAGTCAGTTATAGTGCACACCATGTAGAGTTTGACAGGCAGAGTCCAATGGACACAGATAAAATTATACAAAACTGTGAAAGCTCACGTGACAATGACACTAGAGGTGTGTTTCTGTCAAAAAGCAGCATTACAGTTACCGCTAGCTGTTCAAATGGCCCTTCCAGTTGGACATATGGGCATAACTGCTATATCACTGTAACATAGACAAACATATACAATATTGTATAATGAAAGCTTCAGAAGCATATGTACAATAGAAAACTTTTTTTTTTTTCTTGATACCAGTATTTCTGAAAACGCTTTATGAAAACTTTTGTAATTCTGTACAGTAACTGCAGTTGTGTCCTCCAACTCCAAGATTGGTATTCATTTTAAACAACATGACATTCAATTAAAACTACAGATATTTGTTTTTAAATCACACGATTGAAGGAGAATAAATTCCATGCTTCTTTTTTCTGCACGGATTTCTGATTGCTTGAGGTAAATTACCTTTCAACTACAGTAGAACCCGTCACATCTGACTGGTTCCAGGGGTCCAGCAGATATGTAAAAATAGCCTCAGTGAAAGTTGTTATATTACATTGCAGTTGCTTTATTAACATCGGTGCATTATAAACGGCACATCAGTGTATCTAAAACAGCACAGCACGTATAGCACACAAAATAAATCAGAGACAATAACTGCGAAACAAAGCACTGCAATACAGGATCTGGCCATTTACAAAAGAGCACTACAAAAACAGTTCTTACTGTGATTTCACAGTCTACACAGAAGTAATCCGTCAGGTTTTTTGGGGTGTTTTTTTGCAACGTGCGTGTTAACCTGAGACTTAAAACAACAAGAAAGCATGCACACGAACCCAAACTGGCTTTGGAGGTTGGAGAGAAAATCTTGTTTTAGCTTTTCAAATGGTACAGAATATATTAACCCCTTGTTTTCTTTTATTTAACAGGGTTAAACTGGCCAGGTATGGGAAGTGACAGCATGTAAAAAGTGAAACTGAAATCCCAAACCCAGTCTTTTTTTTTTTTTTTTTTATCATCAGCTGAATTTATACTGTCCTGCTAAGAACTGAATTTACTGTTTTAGACCCATAATACCGTGTCAGTACCATTCAGTTGGTAGCAGAATACGTAAATGACATGTGCCGGAGGTCCGTTGGTTAATAGAGGGTATTGTATAGTACAGGACCGGATATGACAGGTTCTACTGTCGTTTGGTATGGTGGGGAAAACAGAGGCAATTCAGACTGGCCCCACCCAATCCTCAAGGTTCTGAGGATGAAAATGTATTGACTTTGCAAGAGCAGGGAAGTGTTTTAACGTTTTAATGTTCACACTGCATCCACAAAGCAGGGCAATCCATCGGAGTAATGGAAAACGTGTATGCAACGACAGTAAACATGCAGACCTTGAAATACTCCCTTTAACTTTGTTCTTAATAACTGGGTGGTTTATTTTGGTTCCATCGTTCAGCATGAAGATTGTTGGTTTTGCACTTTTTTGTCTTAAACTCTCCGTTTAAATGGATCCCGATAACTTTAAGTAAACAAATCAATTAAAATAGAACTGGATACTGTAGGACACAAATATAACAAGGTTTGTGACTTTGCTTTAAATGAGGAATGACGTGTATGATCATTAAAAGTGGACTACAACTTGTTTACATTGGGCAGCGATATGTACATGTGTATTTATTCATAACCATGCCCAAATGATTGCTATAAATACTCTTAATTTTATGAGAAGAGTGACAGCTCAGATAGCGAGGGTCAAAAAGGGCATCTGATAATGCTGTTTCCTGAACATTACATCTTCCACAGTGCTCTAGAATATGAACTGGTGAAACCAAATCCATCTTTCCTGAGCACATGATCACCACTGAATGATGTGGTGCTCCCCTGATAGTGCGTTTCAGTGTCATGGCCAATGCAGTCATTATTCTGAGTCAACACGAAGCAGGAGGTCCTGATGAAAAAGCAGTTTTGCATCGTAAATGAATGTGAAGGGGATAATGCACGCCATTCGTTCACCCCAAAGAAATACAAAACAAACTGACATGAGCCTGCGATAAGCAAAACAGCATACTGTATATCATTAGATTTGTATCATGTCATAAGTCATTGCTGAAGATTAGGCAATTGCAAACATAGAAGACGTTTTCCAATGAAAGTGCCATTGCTCGAAGGTGCATTATTAATCACCACTACTAAGACTGGAGTTTTAAAGTCTCGTTTTCTAATTCAACGTGAAACACGCACTTAATACATAAATTAAGAAACTGTGTTTTTGTTATAAATATTGTCTCAAAGCTGTATTTAGTAATTTAAAGAGCAATCAAAGATTTTTCTTGTAACCTTGCAATCATCATGTTATAAAACTGAGGTACAGTGTTTGGACATTGAGAAAGATGTTTGTCCTTGTATTGATTCTGTTTCTGAACTCCATTTGAATTGCTCGTGCTTACCTGTGCAGATCAGAGGAGGAGGGGGGGGTGTATTTGAATTGCTCATGCTTACCTGTGCAGCTCAAAGGAGGGGTGTGTGTGTGTGTGTGTGTGTGTGTATTTGAATTGCTCATGCTTACCTGTGCAGCTCGTCGTCGGAGGGCGTGTATTTGGAAGTGATGACGCCCAGGTCTCCAAAGATCTGTGTGCTGTACACTGTGAGGCAGGACAACAGCAGCAGCTCCTGCCACGTGGAGCTCAATAGGCACGTGTAGTCTTTGATTGACAGATCGCAGAAAAAGGGCAGCTTCTTGATCCAGGCGATCTGCCTGAAAAGCAGCTCATCCGCCAGCCGGCACAGCAAGGCGAAGAGCTCAGCCTGCGTCACTTTGTAGCTGCGACATGGAGAATGCATATTACAAAATGGCAGAAAGTGCTTGATTAGTGGATAGCTTCTTGTACTGTCTATTACTTTACCTAGATACCTTGTACCTAGATTACTTTGTTGGAAGTACAAAACACAGAATGCTGCTGGTACTTTGAGCTAGATTCTCAAAGCTTGTTAAAGGAAATACACACCCAATATCAATCAATCAAACAATCAATCGTTACTTTACATAGCGCCTTTCATGGTGGACCACCATCACAAAACATTTTACAAGATGCAGTAATGCTAAACCAGAAATAAACAATTCAGATATTTAACTAAAGCACTGTAACAGTGTTTCTTGCTTGTTTAAGAATTGTACTGACGTTTGTCCTTTCAGAAATATATTTTTGAGTAAAAGCTTTGAGAATCTGTCAATGTTTGTATTATGATAAAGCAGAAAAAAGGGTAAATGTACTATATAGAAATGTATATTCTATGTTGCCATGGAAACATAAAACTATATTGAAAATATATCCTTGTAATCTTCATGTACATATCCAGGTACATGCTAACAATACAAATAGAACAATATGGGTCAGAATATATCATTGTGATTTGCATTACCCTGTAGAATTAACTAATTTTGCTTCATAAAGTCGAACAAAACCTGCCGAATAATGTTACATTAATATATAGAATTACATACCGTTTTGTAGTTTTCTGTATACTTAACGAATAAAATTGACAAATGTGACATTTTGAAATTTAACATATATGGAATACTGTACTACTATTATGTCTTTTGGTAGACTTTTGCAATATCATTTTTTAGTTTCTTTGATTACATGATGTTAAATAAAAGATTTTGTCATGCTGTATGTCTCTTGGCAGTGATGCACGAGTGGCTCCATGCTTGGGCCACACAGGTATGCTATACCATTGTGGGATAATTAGGGCTGTCAATTAATCACACTTCTGCGATTAATGTGTACATTTTTTTTAGATACATTTTTTTAAAATTACATTTATTAACTTCTGTCTTGACCCTCTCAGCATACCTTAATTCATTCCCAGAGGCACTATTTTAATATACTCGAGTGCATGCAGCACAGTAAGGGCGCTTTCTATTTTAATATACTCGAGTGCATGCAGCGCAGTAAGGGCGTTTTCTATTTTAATATACCAGAGTGCATGCAGCGCAGTAAGGGCACTTTCTATTTTAATATACCCGAGTGCATGCAGCGCAGTAAGGGCACTTTCTATTTTAATTCAGGATCGCTGCAAGCCTGTGACACAAGCTGCATCATGTCAGTTCGATACAGGGTGTCCTATGTGAAAGCAGCCCTGTAAGTATTTCAGTTAGATGCTGGCATTCAGTCCATGTTCATGTTGGGAGTGACATTCCTGTATAAAGCATGTTTGTGATAACGAGGATTCCTGTACATGTCTGTGCTGCTCCATCATGAGATTATGTATTTATTATTTATCTGTACGTTATAATATGTGTATTACTAACTGGGCTATTTTCAGTGGGACATACTTTTTTTTTTTTAATGGCAATGAAAAATAGTTTATGAGTATGTGAGTATAATGGATACCCTTTTAAAGGAACCTGATAATATACAGTTTAATTTGAAATGCTGTAAGGGGAGTAACAGACTGACTGTTGTGATTGAGCACTTGGTTCAAACAGTTTAACAGAAAACGCTGGAGTTTTTTCTGTATAATTCTGTGTAAATAAATATAAAACCATAAAGAGGGGCCAACAATATGAATCCAGAAATAAGAAAACAGTGTTTTTATGATGGGCTGTTTTTTTGGATGATGATGACAATAGAAATAATAATAACAGTAATAAAACACATTTGAGTGAGATGGATGCAGTAATTGTTTTTAATCGCTTGACAGCCCTTTGATAATATATTCTGAGCCATACATTATTCTATTTATATAACCCTAATCTACCCAAAATGTAAATGTAAAGGTTCCAAACGCTTGAATTCATTAACACAAAAAATACTGGCATTTTCTTTTAAGTTTGCAATTTCATTCCTGCTTAGATGACTATTTTCTATTATAAAGTGACATGCCAATGTAAGAACCACAGTGTTACCTGGGCTGTCTCAGGAGTTGTGATCACGTAATCACTTTGGCAACACAAAAAGCATACTTTGAAGTATAAAATAAGAGCTAAAAAATGCTAGTACTAATGGACACTGACACACACACAACATACAATAACTTCAGAATCACCTTGAGAATACAAAACAACTGCAGAATCATATCTGTCGCAATTACATATTTCTTCATTTTAACACTTTGTATCAGTGCTATGCAACTGTGGGCAAACTAAACACAATAGGACTTACCCATCTTCTATCAGCATCGGTGTGCAGAGAGGCTCCAGGTCTTCAGACGCCACTAACTGAGTGACCAGAGATTGGGACTGAGGGTCCAGGCTGCGTGACTGCTGGGGCAGCAGGCCAGACTGTGCAGCGTAGCTCAAAAGGTGCGGCAGGTACTGGTAGTGCGAGGACACAGGCATCCCAATGTACTGGTCCCTGAGTGCACTGGTGTATCCATTCAGCTCCACTGACCTACTGGAAAAGGCAAGTCCACACATGTTAGATTCTAGCCACCACTATATCACTTCATCGTACACAAACTTAGCTTCATACTAATAAACCACTTGGTTCACAATTGTTGACAGGGTTCTCTTATACATGGTTTCGAAAAGCTGACTGGTGCTAAAACCACACTTTAGTATGAATTTTACCCCCGTGCCAACTTTTTATTTTCTTTGTATTTAGTGCCATTCAGTTCTCTCAAGTGAGTCTGCTGTATTATGTATTGGATTTGTTATGGGGGCTAGACTGAAAGCACTGACCCTGAGCTGGTTTCAGTTCCTCCAGGGTCCTCTAGGCCTGCTGAATTAGCCCCCTGCACTTTTCACTGGATTCGGCCCTATATCTAAATTGAAGCTTAACATCACTGTGAAGAGACGCGAGTTATTTGTGAACTGTACGTGTGCATATTGGTTAAGGGTGCTGAGCAGGGAAAGGGCCGCAGGCTTTAGCTCGGAACACCTCAGTGCGACTCCCACCTTGATGATAGAGTGGAAACAGGTGACGGCTGGTTGCCCTCGGAAACCCCATTGCCTGGGGAGCTGTGATCACTGTCTCCATTATTACTCCAGGGTATGCTGGCCTCCTCCTCAAATTCTTGCCCAGTCATAATTCTCTCAATCTCTTCGTCTGTTATCTGCAAAACACAAAGGAGTCCAATTCAAGCCTGCTTCCTCCCCTTCTCTCAGGAGTAATTAAATTAAACAGGAAAAATCAAACTGGTGATGGACAGCACTAGGAAGAACCGCCTAAGGTGTGTATTTTTCATCTGGTCATCAACATCATACTCCGACGACTGAACACTGTACACATTTGTATTATATTAAATATAATTCCAGTCTACTAATTGCAGATAATCTAATTGTAAATCACATTCCCAAGTGCAGCAGTAAATATTTGCAAGCCTTTTATTATGTGTTTTTCGCATATGAAATAAATTCCACTAACAATACATACTTTGTATATTGCAAAAGGTCACCAACATTTCTGCAGCAAAATAGGTTTTATGGGTGTGATTTGCCAAATATTTTGGTTGCAAATATTGATGGCTTTACAGTAGTTAATAACAAATATTAACACTGCTGTCACTATACACTGATAGAGACACACTGTATGTAGCAAAAACTACTAATAGCTCTGTATACAATAAGTAACTCAAAATCTTTAAAGTACATTTTGAGACCCTGTCACTGGTTCAGCTACACTGCTGCTCTGATGAACAGCTGAGCTGATTGGTAGGTCCTGTTGGCTGGGAGGTGTGCCCGGGAAGCTTGAGCCTGTTTAGAAGCAGCAGAGTGAAAGCCTGCTGTGCTTACATCAAGGAGGAGAGCGTCCACTTTATGGAGAGAACTACTAGATAAAACCCTTCCGCTCCAAAACGGTGCTCATGAAGGCAGTGCCCAGCCGAGCTGTCAGAAAGAGGCCAGAGTCGCCAGGACGACGCCAGGACTTCACTAGGTCAGTTTCGGGGATTTGATCCCAAACTAAAAAGGTTTTCTAGTGTAGTAAGTTACTGGAGCAGGATGTCTCTTTTAGTGAAGTAAACTTTTATTTTTAGCTTTGTTTTGTTTTCTTTATTAAGTCCGGTGCTAGGATTACCATTGTTGGTACCCTAGCATCGGGCCTGTGTGGCATGTCAGCACCCAGTGCTCTGTGTCTGATTCAGTGTTATTCAGCGACAACCCAGTAGGTAACATCACCCTGTTACAGACCCCTTTCAATCCAGTTAGTAACCTGCGTTCACCTAAACAGAGTAGATTATATGAACCAGATAAAGAATATATACCCTTGGTCAGAGGGCAAGCCTTGTGCTCTGTAGTAATGTAACATACAAATGAAAAAGATTGCAAATATGTTTTCCATTTTGAAATGGAGTTGTTGTACTGTATTATCTGGCTTTTATAAGATACATACTGATGACTCAGCACATACATCAAAGGGACATTTAGTGAGCGGTTCACTTTCAATGCATTAGAGGCTGTCGTGTACAAACAAGTCACATGTTTCTTTAGTGTTTTCAGAATACAATGCTATTTAGACAAAAAGAAAATAAATGCTTTTGCCACTGGATTGTAGCTTCCACCCCAGTCAGCGCCACAAAGAACAACAAAACCTGTTTTATCTTGTGAAGTGACTGTCCCTGAAACATCTCTACTGGTTCCTACACGTTTATTCCATAGGGATGGGTCTCGGACAGGGGGGTATTTGTATCTGCCGCAGATAGGATCATTAAAATAGACTCCATTCACTGAGTTACATTTTTCAAATGAATTTCACCACGCACCAGGAGTGGCCACTGATGGGTGAAGTGTTATTTAACGTGGTCACAGCGAGGTTGACAACATGTAAAAGTTACCTGGACAGGCCCAATGCTTTTGTTTCTACCGCCTGGCATCCCATCTTCCCTGATTGCTGCAAAATAAAAAGGGAACAGGTAAGACAAGTTCCATAAGCACTTCTGATATTAAGCTCTGAACCAATTTCTGAAATTCTGTAATAGCAGCCTGCCAATGATTCTTTTATAATTTAATATGAATGTTAGTTCTATTTGCTGGGTATTATTTATTAGACAGCAATGTAGGGTAAAAATACTTTATTATTATTATTTTTTTTTAAATTTGTAACCCTGTTCAACAAACCATTATTCAGAAACAAAGATGATGGCTCCTTCTTGTACTTAGTATCTTATATAGGGCACTATAATACTTCTGCTTGTGAGAGCCTGGGTCCCTCTAGTGTTGATCAGAGTGAACGCTCTACACAGAGCAATTCTCACTGCACTGTAGTCACTCCAGAGGGGAGGGCTGGAGCAGGAGGTGATTACTTGAGCAAGGCCACATTCAGATGAGATAAGGACACAATAAACATTGTCTTCAAATGTATAATGTATATTAACAGGAACTGTCTTCCATGGTGTACCCCTAAGAGTACTGAGGTATACCAAGGTTAAAGAATAATGTAGGAAAGCACAGACAATCAAGGTAACAAACAGGAAAGGAAAGGAAAGGAAAGCATAAGGGAAGACTACTGAAACCTATGGTAACAATATATGTTATACAAAATAACTGTGAAAATTGAAACTGGTAAACTTTTATGTGGAATCAAGTTAAAATATGTTGGTCTGTAGTCAAGGTTAGGTGTTTTTCAGTTGAACAATTGAGAAGCTTCACAGAAAGACTACCCTGCTAACGTCAAGGAATGAATACGTTTGAGTGTCTTCTACTAAAAAAGAATTACGAATGGGCAAATACAGGAGTGACATTCACAACCCAGGGACTTAACAGGCAAAGCAGCTGCCAATGAAAGACAGACAGGTACAGGGGGAAACAGCGGCACAGCGCTCACACCAAGCAAACACCCGGCCTGAAGTACACAGGCAGCCCTCTCTCCAGTCCAGGCAGGGGTAGCTGCGACTCACAGCAACAGCAGATCTTGTCGCCGTGGGTGATGGACGAGACAGCGCAAACACAGGCAGGCAAGGACAGTGGTGTAGCTTGTAGCTCAATGCAGGATACCACCCAGGTAAGTGGTGGACAGGCAAGATATACGAACTAACCCTCCCTGAATGTTATTAAAATAAATAATCAATCACCAAAAAACGAACTACTAGTACTTAAAAGCAGGACAGAGTAAGATAAGATAATAAAACTTCCATACATAAACAAAAGCGTTAAAAGAATAAAAAAGTATCACTGATCTCACTGCCTCACATCAGCTGTAACAGGAACAGATGTTTACTGAAAAGTTTTTCTTCCCCAATCTCGCCCCTCCGTTAACAGGATCAGTAAGCAATCAGCGCAGTGCACAAATAAACTAGATGCTGATAAAAGCCTGGTGTATTACAAAAATACATTTAAAAAAAGGAAAAGTCAAAAAATAATAAAGACAAACATGCATTTAAAAAAGCCTTTTAATAACTTTTGAGCCATTTAACGGATTTGTCTGTAATCCGGTATGCACAGTCCATTGGGGAGATCTCTTGATGTGGAAAGTAGCGCTCCAGTTGCTTGTGCGGTTTCTGAGATACAGATAGTGAAAAAACGCAAAAAAAAAAACTGATATTTTTTGCAATTTATTTTCCCTTCGCCATGGCGGTTTGGATTTTAAACTGAATGTTTTAAAGTGCTCCCATTCCCCCTATCCATGTTACTATGAATGGTAATGCTGGCCCATCACCCCTTCCTCTCTTGTAAAAGACACTATTATGCCATTGAACATCTGCAATTCCATACAAGAAAGTTATGCTAGGACATAGATTCATATTACAGCATTATTGGTAGTCCTCCTGTCATGCACCTGTGTCTCATGATTTTACCATACATATACACTTCCCCTCATGTTGCCCTGCATGCAGTTCACCACACCCCACCCAACAAATGGACGCACATGAAACGTGGATGCCACACTAGATCATGGCAGTGGAATTCATCGAGGTATAGTGTGATGTTGGTGCCACTATAAAGCATCCATCTCCTACTAAACCTGCATAAGCAGCGACCAGATATACACGACCCCCCAACACACTGGCGTAGCAGTAGACCTCATACACCTGGTGTATCATGATGGATGTCGCTTGTGTTATCTGCAGAGTTGTGTGTTGTTCATCTTAACTGATGTTGGATGTCAGTGGTTGCTTGTGTTGCCTTGCCCCTGCCACTGCTTATAAGGGGGTGGGAAGGAATGCATTTCCCTACTTTTGTCATTTTGCAAAATAAAATGTATATATATATATATATATATATATATATATATATATATATATATATATATATATATATATATATATATATATACACACACACACACACACACACACAGTTGCAGACAAAAGTATTTGGGCAGTTGAAAAAATGAGAACACCCACAAAGAAAGCGATTTCTATCATTTCTAACTGTTCTATTAAAAGATATACATTAGAGATTTGGCTTTATAATAAAACTAAAAATTTTTACATAACATGTATGAAATGAAAAATATCATGCAAAAACTCATTTCATACTTTGACGAAAGTATTTGGGCAATCAACATATTTCGGATGAAACCCATTCGTTGCTAATTATTCACAATTACCATGATTAAAAATCAACACCTGATGATAATTATAGAACAAACACATAAGCATCAAGTGCTGAAAAATAAATTGGTAATTTAAGCAACAAAAATGGTTAAAATCTCAAGATGTCAGCGATACAACTAATTGAAAAAGGAGAAACTACCAGAAAAATAGCAGAAAGTCTCTGTTTACCAAAAAGCACTGTGTGGGCTATTATTGACAAACACAGAACATGAACTACTGCAACTAGCTCCAGGTGTGGAAGACCAAGAAAGAGTTCTGCAAAATCTGGAAGAAGAGTCATTCAAGTAGCCTGGTACAGTCTTCGGATTACTGCAAAAGATTTGACACAAGAATTAAGAGAAGATGCTCAAGAAATTCACAAGCGAACAATTCACCTTCAGACGAATGTCCATGGGTGAAAACCAAGATGCAAAAATTTGTTAAAAACAATACACAAAAGAAAGCGATTAGAGTTTTCCATCGAATACACCAAGAATCCTGATGATTTCTTCAAATAAATTTATGGTCAGACAAATCCAAAGTAGAACTTTTTTCACCAAGAAAGCAACAATCTGTTTGGAGGAATAGAGGATAAGAACTTAAAGGAAAAATTCATCATTCCCAGTGTTAAACATGGTGGGGGTTGTGTGATGGGATGGGCTTGTTGTTCTTCCTCAGGCACTGGCAACCTTTGTATTGTAGAAGGATCAATGAATGCTGCAAAATATCAATACATTTTGCACTCTCCTTTGTTACCCTGTGCTAGAAGGGTTTTGGACGGAAGTTTGTATTCCAGCAGGATAATGATCCTCAGCATTCTGCAAAGTATAAAAGGAATTTGTGGAGAGAAAAAAAGGAAGATTACAGTTATGGAGGCCATCTCAGTCCCCAGACTTGAATCCCATCGAGATGTTGTTGGTTGACTTGAAGGCTGCTGTTGCAAAAAGAAAACCAAAGTCGATTGCAGAACTGAAAGCTGTATGTGTCGAAGAATGGGCAAAAATATCTCTGGAAAGATACCAGGAACTGGTTTCCAAACACAAAAAAAAGACTGCAAGCTATAAAGGAAGCAAAGGGTGGGCACACACAATACTAATGTAAGGGCGCCCAAATACTTTCGTCAAAGAATGAAATTAGTTTTTGCATGTTATTTTTCATTGTATGCATGTTATGTCATAATGTGTTGTTTTATTATAAAGCAAAATCTCTAATGTATATATTTCAATAGAACAATTAGAAATTACAGAAATGACTTTGTGTTTTTTCTCTTCTTTTTTTTCCCATTGGTATATTTGACTAGTCTACTGGTCTGCAGTTTCGAGTGGTGTTATCTGTATACAGGCAAGCACTTTGTGGAATATCTTCCACTGGTAGGACAAAGAAAGCTGGGATACAAACCCACAGTCTCCCATTTCTCATAGCCCCAATCTCCCCCACACATGCCTCCCTGATTTAGGATTTATTTATCTTACAATGTGTTGAAGGTATTATTAGTGAACAGCAGAGGGCACTCAATCACTTCTACAGAACATTCTACCTCAAATTTAACAATACTGCACATGCCTAATAATCTAAACACACAACCTGTAATTAGTACAGTGCAATGTGAGAATCTGGTTTTACTCAGGGCTTGGTTTTTAAAACTTTCCTTAACATCTCTTGTTAAATACATTCAGACAATAAAGTATTGAAAACTATATTGAAATGTACATTTTAATAATTGCAGAACAAATAAAGTCACTGTATACTTTTACCTCCTTGTGTAGTCTTAACAGCATATTCAGTATAAACTATATGAGACAGCAATTCAGAATATGCATTTGAAGATTGAAGTTAAAAGTAGAATTTTGAGTGCATGTACTGAAATGACCTTTTGTTTGGTGACACCACAGCAGGACAGTATACATTCTCATATTAATAGGGAGCATTCACATCTAATTACCACAGAGAGGGGCCTAATACCTCATCTAACACCACAAAACAGCACCCTTAAAACATTGCATTGCTGACTTATATTTAGCACCCTAGATATTTAAATCCACCTATGAAAACCCCTCCCAGTATGAATGCGACCGGCAGGATTTCGTCTGATACTGCCATAAATGCTGATCACACTACTGCAGCCTAACCGTCGCTTAATGGTCTAACAGCACAGCAAATCATTATAACAGCTGTGAGCCTGTGATATAAGCTTGGAGCTCACGCTAAGGCTATTTAATCCACCGGTTTCAGTTATAACAGCACACTGATGCAATCTGACAGCTTGTCTAAGTGTTGGAAAAGTATAAAAAGGGGAAAAGATTTAAAACCGTAATAAACCTCTAATGATTGTATATATCTTTGCTGTCAGTACAGGATATTTTCAGGACACACCGGGCAGATGAGTCTGGGAGACTGCAGTGCAAGTGGTCTATTCCTTGGCTAGTGCATTCTGCAGTTATGCTGGGGTTTCTAAGCAAGGAGATCTAAGCCTGACATGCTGTTCTAGCTCAATCTAGCTTTTGAGCCAGCCTGATCCAGATTAGAATCTGCCTTGTGGGGCATTTTGTGCAGCAAAGAAAAAGGCAGGCAACTTAGCAACTGGTGACTTCCTCTTGCTGACACAACAATGCTAAACAGTTGACTTTGGGATTGAAACAAGCTACATTGTTTAAAAAGTTGTGCAATACAATATTGGGAAGACTACAGAATGCAAACCAGACCAGCTAATGATTGTCTCTACCACAGTGAAAGAGGATCCCTAATATTTGTAGTAGGGAGTGTATATTGCACCCGCATAAGCCAGACAAATGCACATTTCAACTGGAACTAATCATTGTTAACTGCTTGGTAATTTCAACACTGTGCTTGCACATGAATGTCAGCGTGGCTTTGACAGGTAACATCAATACATTGCTTTCTATAGTGATTGCAGATCCCAGTGGAATATTTTTGTAGTGGATTTCTCCTGCTTTAAGACTCAAGGAAGCCGCTTGAAATGTCAGAATACTGTACTATAAAGAGGATGCAAAGCAATTTCATTGCAGGATGTCATTCTATCATGTCACTGGGGACCAAATCCATTGTGCTAATTATGCAGCAGCCTGTCACCCACATACAATGAACGACTTCAAACCTAATGTCTTCATTTCCAGCTTGAACCAGTACAGTGAGAGCCATTTGATCTGGGGTTCAAAAGGCTTTACAAAGGGAGCACCCAAGATCTAAATAAATACACAAACAGCAACAGCTAGTGCCTGCCAGCGTATCTGAAAGAGATTCCACCCATTACTATAAACACTCAGTCTAATATCTGAATCAACTAACAACACTAGCACTGCAAAAGGGGAAACAATAAAGCCAGAAACAAAACTAGAATGCATTAGATTTAGTATCTTCATTGTCTAGAATGATATTTGTGTGGGTTCACATTGCATGACTGGCTCAGGGCTACAAAGGAAACAGACATTTACAACAAAAAACAAGCCTGCCAGCTCTAGACTCATCCCTTAGGCTACACTGTATCCACATAGTTTAAAAGTCCTGTTTTATCAAAGAAAAGCTGCAATTTGAGGATTTTAAAGAACCTGGCTTTGTGCATGCTACACATCAACACTGCTGGGATAGTATCAACCATTTCAACCCACGTCAAAGGGCAAACTGCATTTCTCGATGCATACAAATGTTAGTATTACTAAACTAGCAAACAGCTTTAACAGTTTTATAAATGTGTCCCAAAGTAAACAAACACAAAGAAAACCTTTAGATAATGAAACGATTTCTTATACAGTCGTCACCGCTTAGAACGGGCGCATTTGTGTTAACGCGATTCACCCGCAGTAAGCGATGGGTGGCATAAACTCCCACAGAATAACCTGACATTCAAAATGTCCTCCAGTCACCAGTACAGTAATCCATACAAACAAGCGTGTATGCGGTTAAATCTTTATTAAGACACTCATTACACTAATAAAAAAGATGTGTTAAAACCTATGAATGTAATAAAAAGTAATGCATGTGCAGAAATGTGCAGAACAGGTAGGCTAGGGTAGTTCTTCCAGCCAAGAACTCTGTGATGCTTTTTTTTTTTGCAAATAGACAGCAAATTTTCAGCGTTTAAAAAAGAAATCCCAATTCGGCGCTATATCCGGATGCAGCTCCATATTAGCAGTGTTACAAGCGCAGCACGCAAGCTTTCGTCATCGGTGTCTGTTCCAGGCAGAGCGTCCTGGTCTCCAAGGTGACACAGCTGAAAGTTCTTCCTCCAATATCGCCTCTGGTGTTGTCAGTGTTTCAGTTTCAATTGTATTTTCATCAGCGCTCTCCTCCTCAACTACAGAAACCCCAGCTTTTTTGAAGCAATGTTGCATTGTTTTCTAACAGAGTTCCAAGCATTCTCTAGCAACCGCACAGCATCTAACGGAGACATTTTATTTACACACTGAGTTTTCTTGCTGATGCTCGTCGCTTTTCTCTTTCCAGCCATGCTTGCTTTTGCATTCAATGCTGTTTTTTCAAACTATAAACCTGACACTGCGTACAGGGATTGAATAGCCAATGTACAATACAAGGGTAATCGCTCGGTAACGAGATGCAAACAGCTGACTGATCGATTGATCTGTAAAGCTTTTACTACAGTAAAGTGTTGCCTTTTGTATTGAAATTATGTGAATGGCAAGGCAACGGGTGAAAACAGCTGATTGGTGGATTAGTGAGAACGGTTCCTACAGTAATAAGCAGTGTGTTTGTTATTTCAATCTATGTGAATGACACATAACAAGATCCAAATAGCTGAGTTTGCCCGAACTACGCGGAGTGCTTAACATGATGCGGTTATTGAAATCAATGGGAATGACAAACGGCAGGTGTACGTTCATTGTTCTGGGTAGTGGTTAGGGGAGAATGGTCCTGGTTGCTGCCATAATGTTTTTTTTTTTTTTTGTTTTTTCTCGGTATATGTATTTATTTTGTGTTTCAGCTCAAAGTGCGCTATGGATTTGAGTTTCGTCCACAACGCTATGACAGCTCTGCTTTCTTGTTCTCCCCAGTTCACACAGCGGTTGTCAGAAACAAAACAACAGCAAAAAAGAAATAAAAAAAAACACATTTGTAAAAATATATATATAAAAAAAAAAAAAAATCAGTGTTTATAAATTAATCATTGGTGTAATCAAAATATTTATGTAAATAACAATAAAAACAAACAAAAAGACGGTGTGTTAAAGTGTGTTTGAAACTAAACCAAAAACTAAGTGGTTTACATAAAATAACTGAGAAAAACACAATCCAGTATAGTTTTTGTATAAAATGATTTCTGATAGTCTTTTTTTTTTTTTTTTTTTAATAATTCTCACTCAAAATATTACACTTTTGTTTCTTTGATAACCACCGGGGTGTACACCTGTTTAACAAAGCAAAAAAGTTATCGTCAAAAGTTTACATAGCCCAATGCTGGATATTTGGGGTATGTACACTTTTGACGACAACTTGATAATAAAATGTAGATATTTACAAATACACCCCAATATAAACAGTTAATAAATTTCAAATATTCAGGACGCTTGCCTCTCTTCTCTTTTTGTGATGCGGCAATGGCACTGCAGCGTCTTCCTGTTTAGATTCTATGGTGGAGGAGCCGAGCCGCACTCGCGTTGTGCCCAAAGCCGTCCTAGAGTCGGGTGAGTTTACATTGCCTTTTGGACGGAACTGGTGCTGAGCCATGCCTTTAATTAGCCATTTTTAGAGCAGCTGAGTGTAGGCCCAAAGTCATCTTAAAAACAGCCAGTGCAAACACACCATTAGTTAGGGGTTGTTTATAGGGATTTAATGTTTTAATCAATAACTTCTGGAATTTATTAAGCTATAAATCATGCTAGATCTTGATTAGGTACTCAGTGATTTTCTATTTCAATCTGCAGAATTCCTTGTTGGCTGTAATCAGCCTCTTGCATATCAAACAACGTCTGGAAATAAATCTTTGTCTTTGCATAGCAACCTTATCTCTGTCTTATCTGAATAAAAAAAACAGCAAATTTATGGTGTGCCTCTTTTCAGTTAAAGCTGAAAGATGAAAATAACACTGGGATTGAATGGGTAGCAGAAAAATAACAGATTGTGGACGATCCCTCATGTTTAAAATGCTGTTTTGTAATTTTGGGGATCTAAAAAGATCTTTAATGCAATTTGTGGCCCAGAAGCACACTTGCACAGATAACAGTGAGATAGTAAACACATTCATTGATTTTATTTATTTATTGCATTTCTAGAGCGCTTTTTATACAAAGTATCGCAAAGCACTGTACAGTGCATAGAAGAAAAAAAGAACAAACCACAACACTCTTGCATACCATGTCACACATACTGTACGACTGCCACATTCAGCCCATTTAAATACTCTTAAACAGTACACACAATACAAAAGCAGCAATTAAAAAATTACATTAAAACCTACTAAGATCAGAATGCCATTTTATAAAAGTGTATTTTTAGTCTTGACTTGAAAACTGTAATGGTCCCAGCTTCCCTGACAAACGAAGGCAGACCATTCCATAAATTACCTCCCGTGTTGCTTTTGTTGACCCTAGGAATAACCAGCACCTGTGCCTTCTGCCAGTTCTGTTGTTAATGCAACACTGGTCTTCTTTCTGTTCCTTATGGATATTATCTAAGTATTGCTCATCCTTGTTAGACAGCATTTTGGGTCTTACTGTCCTGTGTTTGTCAATTACAGATGATGTTTCTCTGTAATTCTAGATTATGCTTTGGATACCACACCTTATGCAAGTTAAGGTTGTTATAATAGTAGAAAACACTAGTGGAGGTTTTGAGTATATATATATATATATATATATATATATATATATATATATATATATATTATTCCAAAACAAGTGACACAGATAAGTCAAATAATTCCA
This sequence comes from Polyodon spathula, assembly GCF_017654505.1. NCBI lineage: Eukaryota > Metazoa > Chordata > Actinopteri > Acipenseriformes > Polyodontidae > Polyodon > Polyodon spathula. The sequence goes on along the minus strand of NC_054566.1, from coordinate 1,995,415 downwards.
CAAATTAAGACGACACCGGAACTGTGTTGCTAGACAATAATCCTAGCGTATCGTTAGCTATGCCACCAGCTTCTACAGAGAAACACTGAAGCTTCTAACAAATCATATGGGAAAGAATGAGCGCAGAGAAGCCAAGTTTATGTGTTGTAGTGAATGTTGCTACATTGGTCATCTTGTAACACTCTAGAACTGTTGAAACACATTGAAACATGTGTTACCATTTCATGTAATTTGTGTCCGAAGCAGTAAATAACTGTAGAAATTAGAACCTTTTTTTTTTTTTTTTTTTTTCTTAAATAGCTCCATAGGCTATAAAGCTAAACAAATCCTTTGGAGACCGCTGTTTAATATTCTTCATCAATATATTCTTTATCAATGTAAATGCTGTATATGATTATTTTCTTGTTTTGTTTTACAAAACAAACATTTCATTTACCACTCACTACCCATCATTCAGATAACAAGCTCATTATTATGAGTAGTCAGTGTAATCGTCGTAGCAGTAGTGTTGTTGCAAACTTTAAATACGCGCCCCCACCCCCTTATGAATGCATACAGCATGTCAGTATTATTATTTGCTTATTTATCAGGTGCCTTTATCCAAGGCGACTTACAGAGATTAGGGTGTGAGAACCATGCATCAGCTGCAGAGTCACTTACAACAACATCTCACCCAAAAGAGGGAGCACAAGGAGGTTAAGTGACTTGCTCAGGGTCACACAGTGAGTCAGTGGCTGAGCCAGAATTTGAACCAGGGATCTTCTATTTATAAGCCTGTTTATCCAACCACTGGACCACACAGCAACTACTGAACTCTATATAGCCTACACATATTTGTGTTTGTCGCTTTATTATGTAGGTTTTACTAGTTGAAACGCTATTAGAAATATTATTTTTGTTAACTGAACAAAGTTTAAAGTTACTGTAGCGTTAGCAATATTGCATTTGATAAAGTAAAAGCAAGTGCTATCTACCAGTACTGCTCACATCATAAGGTTTTATTTTTTTGTTTTAATGCATTTCCATTGCTTGTTAAATACTGTTTATATACAGTACAGAACTTTACCGCAAATGTTGTTTTCCAGTACTGCAACTTAATTACAATATAAACTGCATGCATGTGATTGTATATCTGATGTTGTTTGGAAATGTAATTTTTCTATATATTCTTTTAGTGATTATTCTGATATGTGTGAAACAAGCTTTCCAACAATCTAGTGGGTGTTTCCTAAACGCACCACTCTCATTTATCCATCAGGGGAGCCTGTGGCAGGAGGGGTGGATAAACGACTGCCTGACTGTTTCGGTTATCCTGGTCTGTCTGACCAAAAGTTAAAAAAGTTACTGTGCAGGTGTGAACAGGGCGCTTATTAAAATAGCACATCTCTGTTTTTAACCCATAAGCCATCTGAAACAAGACCTTGCCTGAAAGTGGTGGAGTATACAAGACCTTTCTCTCCTGTCATGCAGCACAATCAGGGAGCAGAACAAAGGGACTTCTACTCACAGATGACTAAGAATGAATCCTGTCATGGAGATGCATCTCGGGTGGCCTTGATAACGCCTCAAGACTGTCAGTTTGATTACCTTTTTTTCCTTTTAATGTCTTTTTAGCTCCACAGACATTCCTCTTTAGACAGGCATGTAAAATGGCAGTGTACTAATGGAGCAAAATATAAACCATTTTCTGTATCTAATGTCATCTCATAATCTGGACCTGCAAAACAAACTACATTTAAAAAAGACATCATTCACATACTAATTTTTACCTTCTTTTTACATTTTATTTTGGATTAATTTTTAAATCAAAGTGGATTAGTCAAATCTAATGAATCATTTTGTGTTCTAAGTATATTAATTTAATTTAAGATGATTTGCATATTTCTTGACATAAATTTGAACGAACACTTTTGGTACCCCTTTCTAATCCAGTTTGAATAGAAACAAGAAGTAAATGCAGAATTCATGTATTTGAAATGTTTTATTTGCAGTGGAACCCAAACTGTTACTGAATGTTAATTATGTTGCAGCTATGCTTATCAAATAAATGAGATGAACATAATTGATATTTATGGATGTATTTATATGCAGGTTAACTTTAACAGCAGTTGTAATTGTGTACTTCTGTAACTATAAAGACAGCAGTGTCATAATTAAAATGCAAAGCTAACCATGCTCTCAAGAACTCCACTACTGCCTGGTAATAATGACTGGACTGTTATAAAACAAGCATTCTTGTCCTAAATAAATAGCATTCTTGTCCTAAATAAATAGCAGACTTTTCAAGGTATAATTAGTGGGAAGATACTGATCTGGGAGCAGAAACACCTGGGGTTAAAACAATCATAGCCTGGCCATGACCCTTTCACAAAGCTTACTGGCTTCATGCTTCACAGAAGACTGTGAGATACACTAATCACCTCAGATGTGAAAACTCCCTGCAAGAAGGGCAATTACATTTAAACACTGCACTGACAAGGAACCATGGCCAGTTACCAATATACAGTGGGTTAGAGTCTCAAAGCTCTATACGTTACTGAAGTTAGCAAGGGCTTGTAAGTAGTCTAATGTTGTTTCAAAGACAGTGGATGAAATTGCTACCACTTCATGTGCTGCAGTTCAAACTCGCTGCGATCAGACCTTGTGATCCACAGCAAGGGACAAGGATTGAGCAGATTATATTTGAAGCTGTTATATAAGACTGGTCTGGTAGGCTAATATTACAAATCAGCAAGATGGCTTCACGGTTCATGCCTTAATAGGTAACAAAGTCAATGAATTGTCAGTAACAGTACTGCTAATCCTGCTCTCTATCTCTGAGCTTACCAAAGAGACAGCTGGTGACAGGGAGGACCCTGTCGCTGCTGTGCTGCTGCTTAGTGGGCAGGAGGGCCTGCCTGGAGCTGAGCTGATCAGGAGGTCCTGATTGGCTGGGAAGGCTTGCCCGGAGCTGAGCTGATCAAGAGGTCCTGATTGGCTCGGGTGGCGTGCCCGGAGCTGAGCTGACCAGGAGGTCCTGATTGGAGGAGAGAGTCCGCTCCGCCAGATAAATACTATGTAACCCTTCAACTGCAATCGGTGTCTGTGAAGGCGCTGCCCAGCCAGACCCATCAAGAAGACCCAGAGGCCAGAACTTTGGGAGCAACAGCAGGAGGTTAGTTTTGGGGATCTGATCCCAAACTAAGTATAGAGAGGGTTTCGTAGTGCAGTAGGTTCCTGGAGCGGGACGTCTCTTAGTGAGGCTAGCGCTCGCCTTGTGTGGCAAACCTTTATTTTTTAGCTTTGTTTTGTTTTCTTTATTAAATCTGGTGGTAGGATTACTGTTGGTACCCTCGAATCGGGCCTTTGTGGTGTGTAAACGCCCACCGCTCTGTGTCTGATTCAGTATTACTCAGTGACGACCCACGTAGGTATTTTCAGCAGTATTCTTACTCAGCACCACACCTTATTCACAAACATCATACCAAAGAATAATTGCTATACTGTAAATCAACAAAACTAACAGGTCACCAGAACATCAAATCACTGTTAAGGTGAATTGGAGCCTCAAGCCCAATGAAAACTGACTCTTCATCACACCAACACTGTCTGTGGTGGTGTAAACACAGAATTTCATTGTTAAATGAGATCGTTGGCCCAATCCTGGTCCCATTCAGGTTTTAGTAAGATGAAATTCTAATTATTCACATAAAATAACCAGTGGTGTTTTAATGGGGGTTGTAGTACCCCAAACCCAGTATAAATTGGAACAATAGCATCCCACAGTAAATGACAGTTTGTAATATTGTTTCTACAGTACTCTATAATGCTTTATTAAGGAACTGAAATCTATTAGGCATTAATAAAGTGTTAATGATGGGAAAATGAGCTGCTCCCGAGTGTTGTATGTGCACCAGAATGCAGTGCACATTGAAAATATATAAGCTGGCCCTGGTCCCTGAGGGGTGCACTTTGGAACCACTGAATGCATCAACAATAACGATCTCTCATTACCTTTCCGGTTCATTCCCATCTGTAAACACTTGAGCAGCCGGCAGTACTGGCATCTGTTCCGCTGCTTGCGGGACATCTCGCAGTTCTTGTCCCGGCTGCAGCGGTACACCCTCTTGTTGCAGATGCTGCGCTTGAAGAACCCCTTGCACCCCTCGCATGAGATGATGCCATAGTGCAGCCCAGTGGCTCGGTCCCCACAGATAAGGCAGGTTCGATCAGCACGGTCATCTGGAAAGAACAAAGAAAAGGGCTTGATTGAACTCCTTGGCTGGCTCTCTTTATATACAGGGAAGACACCACACTTTTGCTAGCCAATAGTGAGGTCATTCCTGAAGCTGAATTACTGAGAAACGTACACAGATGTCTGTGTTTAAAAACGAGGTAGCAATTGGTTTTATATCTAAAGCAGCAGCATGCATTCATGTGTATAACTGTAGAGAGATTCTTAATGCTAAGGCTGCGTTTACTGTCATATAGAGATCAACAGCATGGGCTGATAGAGGGTATTTATTAGAGCATAAGATGCTACTGTAAATGTTGTTTTCAAATGAAAGTCCTTTAAAAAATGTATTCGACAGAGCTTTAAAAAGAAAAAAAATCTCCATACATTGTTTTAAGTGAAAATAGCATGCAAATGATTACATTACTTCAAGCAATACAAACTGGCACATTAAACTGGGAGACTGAGGCACATTTTAACATCCTCGTCATGACAGGACAGGGCTGGAGAGCAGCTGAACTGGACTCTATCAACGACTAAGACATTTAATAGGCAGGATTGACTCAAAGAATAGAACAATAATTAGAATCTGAAGTGACTAACTCGGCCTATGTATTCTCCACATTAGTTTGCTTTGATTTCCATGTGTTTCACGCTGCAGTACATTTATTTTTTTCTGACTTTGGTGGCTCCCATAAAAAATAAATAAAGCTGAAACAAGATATGGTATGCACTACTAAATGAGTAAAAGGTACTAGTATTTGGTAAGCCTCAATACGCAGCTCTTAGTGCCTGTGTGAGCTTAAGCAGAAATACTTCACATCCAAGAGGCCAGATATAGTAACATTTCTAGACCTCTGTTTGTTTAGATCAGAACAGCTTGAACACAACAGCAAGGCTCAATGCAATGACATGCTGAGATGTAGAAATAAAAAGAATCACAAGAAGGGTTAGAATTGGGCTGCACTGTCTTGATATTTGTCAAGAAATCAATGAAATGAAATACTGGAAATCAGGGAGGGCTTGGAGATACTAAACACAAACAGATGCAAGACCATTTGAAAGTTCAGGGATGGGGTTTATGCTGGAATGAAAAGTAAGGAATAGTCACTTAAAATAGCACACTGAATTACACAGTATTTCAGACCTTGGTTTCCAAATAGACCACACAAGTATAGGGCAACTATATACAAACAGCGCTTGTTTAAAAATAAAAAGTTGGCACAGCGGACAAGAGTATCCCCACCCCCATATTAAAATTCTAGAATGTTTTCCAAAAATAGGTTTCTGGAACAGCTTTGTTCATGTTGTGCTTTCAGAGAATGACAAAAAAATGCCTTTTAAATTTCACCTTAAACAGTCAATAGTCAAACATTATTTCTTTATTTATTTCACTTTTTCAATCCTGTAATCACTGTTCTGGGGGATTACAAATATTTTTGTACTGCAGTTTATTTTAGTTTTAAGAACTATTTCTCACTGCTTTACACAGGCCTTTAGAAGGACGATGTTTTCACTTTCTATTTACTGAAAAATAAAAGACTGAAATAACATGTACTTTGAGTTGGTCATTCACTGTTCAACAGTAAGTAAGCTAATTTGATTAATAAAACCCCATTCTGTGGAAAAAGGGTGGTTCTTTTATTTTAGAAATGGTAAAACAATATTTTAAAATAACCATAAGATAAATATGTTTTGATATGCTCCCATTAGAACAGATTATTTTTTACCACCCCCTTTCCCATTTGATTACCTGCATTCATCTAAGATTTTAGTGACATTTAACCCCCTTCACAAGAAGATGAACTGCATTAAAAAACAGTTTTCATATACATGAAGAAGGAACTTATTCATATCGCAACAAGGGAATCTTTCTTTATTCTGTGGATATGAAATCTAATGCAATCTGCGGCTGAAAATGCAGTCACCTAGGTAACAGCTCACAAAACACAGCACACACTTTACAGTGAGGAAGGACTAAAAAGATGCTTCAAATCTTAATATAGCATAATCCCTCCCTTCATTTATACATAAAAAAACACAAATCTTAAATAGCATAATCCCTCCCTTCATTTATACATAAAAAAACACAAATCTTAAATAGCATAATCCTTCCCTTCATTTACCAGATGAAAAAACACAAATCTTAAATAGCATAATCCCTCCCTTCATTTATACATGAAAAAACAAAAATCTTAAATAGCATAATCCCTCTCTTCATTTACCAGATGAAAAAACTCAACACTGGGAGAGTATTAGCTAAGGCCTCTTAAATTTCCTTTTCTTGTCCTGTCTAACTTGGTGGGGACTAAACTCAATCTAAACCCTACCCCCACCCTGTCATAAATCCCCCACAGATGGGAAGATGCCATGGTTACCATGACTAGCACAGCCTTGCAAGTCTTTCCAGCTCAAGAATGCAATTCTATCCAATTTACCACATTCATGCTTCAGTAATCACCAAGGATTATAAAAACACACAGACACAATTATATATATATATATATATATATATATATATATATATATATATATATATATATATATATATATATATATATATATATATATATATATATATAATGATGATATCATCTAACACTGTTTAAGAGCAGACCAATGAGATGTTATATGTTATACATATTTTAGATTCCAGTCTGCTGGACTGTAAGGGGTTATAATTGTACAAATAGTGTAATCCACACGCCACAATAGAAGTCTGAATATTGTCCTCAAGCCCAAATGCAAAATCGGCATAATTGATTAGCCTTTGCCATAAAATATTAGGCCATGAAAATAAAGAATCTTTGAAAAACAATATTTATTAGAACAGAGTGAATTAAGAAGGCTGTATAATAATAAACCTTGGTGACCTACTACAGGATCACAGATCCTATCTATCCTTCCTCTAAAGTCAAACTGCTAGTTTTAAGCCCAATTAGATAACTGCAGAAGCACAGCTACTAGCTCCTGCTCCGAATACCCCTAAAGGATTTCTCAGTGAACCCTTTCAGGAGCCACCCTTGCCTAATGGTCACCGACTCCTGACCTTTGGTATTTGTCACCCCCTCTGAATTAATGCAAGCCTGTTTTATAAGAATGCTGGCTTCAGCAGGCTTGCACTTGAGTTAGCAATGACCTTTAAACCCCCCCCCCCCCTGCTTTTCATTTTATGAGAAATAGTTTTGTGGTGGGACAGACCTCATCTGCTTCTGGGGGATGTGTCAACAACATGTCAAAAACAACAAACTGTTCTTACACCTCTCACTTAGATCAGGATAGGCTGTTTTTTATTGGAGTTTGAGATATTTGTCAAAACATCAGCCAGTTACTTCTGTTTCATTTTGTGCTACTACATAGTGTCTAAAAGACTGCATTTACAGTAATCGCTTTAATAAAGCTGTTACTTCAGTGCAAATATTTGTTCAATTATTTAACGCTAGTAAAGATGTAACTTATTTGCAATTAACATGATAATTGATTACTGTTCTGTTACCGTTTCACAAACCTTACTAAATGCCACCTTTAAAGTGTATAACTTGAACAGTTTTGTTTAACCATAATTATTTGCGCTGGTGCAAAGACTGAGCTTTTGAATGGAAAGTAAGAGCAAAAACTGTATTGTTTCTACTTTTTACTGGTGCAAAGATTAAAAACCAGGGTCTGTTATTTCACACATGGAAGTAAAATGATGATACAGATGTTATCAGCTAGGAGACAGCTTGGGGTCTCATGTTCTGAATGCAATGAGAGTGCAAGGAATGCGCATTACACAGACACTCACACACATGTGCTAAATAGGGAGTAGAGAGTTCTAAAACTCAGGGCTGAAGTTCAAACAAGATCAATATGACATGTGATGTAGAGACTGCAGAGTCGAGCTCGTGAATGGAGCAAGAGTGTTCTAGGAAGGAACTATGTGTTACCAGGAAGGCTAAACCATGCTTCATATCTATTCCAGTTTCCTACAGAAAGCTTAAAAGGCATGAAACCCAAACTAAAATGCCAAAAGCAATTGTGGTCAATTCCAGTGTAATTAAAGACGTGCAGTCTTTACATAGAGTATATCATGCTTGTTTGTTTGTTAACACTGAAGTGAGGCTGAATTCAATCAAAAAATACAGCACTTTGTGACCTGTGTTTCCTATTCAATCAAACAAAACACTGTAAAAACTGGCAAAGTGGCACAAACTAATAATAACTCCATTTAGAACCCATATTGAGCCACCAGAAAGTTTAGTTGAACTAAAACAATGAGCAGGTTGTTGTGCAGACTCATATAACATTAGCTGATTTGTGTTTCATAATCTTGACTTGAGTGGCGTGAGTTTCATGTATTTGTTGTGTGTATATTTTAAAACAACAACAAATAGTATCTGCTACTTGAGGAAGACAATAATTATTTTTTCTTACTTAAATATTTCACTTAAAATATTAATTTGTGTGTAGTTTACTATAAAACTACATTAGGGTCATGATACCTGATGCTTTGGCTTTGTTCCGCTAAAGGTATTATAACAGTAGTGTTAGCTCAAACACTGGTGCCACTGCAGTGGTGTGTGAGAATGATAAAGCAGTCACAAACCCTCAACCTCATCTTGAACTCTACGCATTTTATAGTCTTTACCTAATAAACCCTCCCCCATGGCACATTAAAGGTACATTGTTCCCTAAAGGTCACAGGAGGTTTCATACCAGATTTTAATACAAAATGAAACACAACTGGCTTTTTAAACCCTTCCAGGAGAGATGTCTTTTAATGCAAGAGTCACAGTTTCTAACATTGAGGGGTGGTGATTGTATCTTAACATGCTTCTATTGTTATTTTAAAGTTAACAATGCATTCAATCAAACTGTTTGAAGGTGTAATAAAATTGCATCCATCTGTAGATCATCTTTCAAAATTTTCCCTGGGGCCAGAGGTGGATTTCATTTAAAAACAAGCTTAAAAAAGGATTCTCTGCATATTACCCATCTCTATGGCGACATTCAATCAAATGTTTCAGAGGCGCAGTGCAGGTTTTAAATGAAGGGCTTATTGAATGTTGACACGAGTTTTGTGCTTTTTTATGTGTGTGGATGTTTAATTGGCAAGTGCCATAGTACAATGAAATAATACGGGTCAAAACGTGTTATATTGTCTAATTTAATCCATCTACCAAATACATGCAATTTATACTGCAATTTACACACCCAAATGGATTTAATGTTTTAAAATAATACGATCACTCCACTTCATAAAAAAAATAATAATAATAATTTGTGGTCCCCATTTAATAATGCAATTGTTGTATTATTAAGTAGGATACAGTACATTAAGTAGGATACAGTACATTAAGCAGTTAACAGCCATTTAACTTAGTGATTAAGTCAGCATAGTAAAACGTGCTAAACAATAATGGCATTCTAATAAAATTGTAGTTCAGAACTGTAAAGCAATTCACTCAAAAGTCTTGGGATATTAGGGAACCCTTTACCACTGGACAAGCGACATTAAAATAAAATGACTGATGTACTGAGTTGTGTTTGAAGCTTTCCAGTCCTACTCATTTGTTCATTTGTCTGGGTGGCTTCTTCCAGTCTTTTTATCAAAACAATTCCCATTGAGAAATACAAGCGGTCCAGAGGGGAGCTGCTGCTCTCAGCTGTATTTATTCAGTGTGTGTTCAACTTACTCAGCTGCAGGCAAATGAGGCTGTGTCTGACTCAGCTAAAGGCAGCGCATTCAAGCACTGGACTGGCTGGACTTGGGGTTCAAATAGAAGCAATAACAATGCAGTGGTTTATCCACGGTTTGCCAGTTTTATCTTAAGGGCTGCATCAAAAACTTCACTCCTGTTCCTGTATTATTTCACTATCTTTACCCATCTTCCCCACTGGAGTCTACCTCCTTGGGAGAGAGTGATAGGGAACACATTCAGTTTACTTTAGCTTTTATGACATATGGGCCCACTTAACCTCACATTTTAGCAATTAACATATTATTGTTGATTGAGTGTTGAATTAATCCAAATAAAACAGTACTGCTTTGCATTCCCTTTGTCTAATGCGTTACATTTTCAATACAGCCAAGCTGAACCAGATTTCATTTTAGAAGAATATTCTCTTTGTTTTCATTTCGGGCCTTTGTGCATTTTCAGCTTGCAATGTATATGCATGTATAATATACCTTTTACTTTTGAAGTTAAATATAGTTATACAGTTCAGCAGTGCTTGTTTATTCACACTCATCAGAAGATGTGTGTTTGTGAAAGTGTATTAAAACAAAATAAATAAATAAATATATAACATAATATATATCTTCTTTATGTGAGGCCAATTTCATTACTGAAGTCTTCATAAAACTAGAACAACAACACTAAAACAAGAAGCCATGTAAGAAATGTATATATGTTTTAAATGTTGATTGTTTTAATTTTTAAGAAAATGATCTTTACATTTTTTCATTTTAAAGGAAAAGTAGGTTAAGATACAGGTAGATATTTTTCTTAAATTATAATTTTTTATGGTGTCAATTTCATGTTATTATTGTGCATTCAATATAAAGAGTACATGTATATGGCAAGCCAAATGATCATTTAGAGATATCTCAAATTGATTTACAGATATATTGAGATATTTAGAGATATCTCAAATTGGATTTTAAGATATCTTGAAATATATAGAGATCTCAAATTGCATTTTAAGATATCTCACATTGAATTCCAGACACATTTAATTGTGCAGTTTCTAAGATATATAAAATTATTTTAAAAGATATCTGTAAATCAATTTGAGATATCTAAAAATGAAATACAGACATCTCAAATTGATTTACAGATATCTTTAAATACTATGGAAACTAAATGGATTTTGCTAGCATGGCACGCCAAACTGTCATTTAGAGATATCTTAAAATTAGGGTTTTAAAGATCTCTCTAAATCATTTAAACATATCTCTGAATATCTTTAAATGGACAGGAAGTCCGTTGAAAACAAACAGCATTTTCACAGGAACTCATTTCGAGATATCTCGAAATAGCTTCCTGTTCATTTGAAGATATTGTAGGTGACTGAATCACATACAAAGACATAAGCCTGTTATATGCTCTTTGCAAAGGAGCCAGCTCTTTTGTGCAGCGGTATCGGCGCTATGCTTTAGTGTGAGAGGTCCCGGGTTCACGCCCGCCCTCCGCCTGTGTGTGGATTGCCTCGCCCTGTGTGATACGCCAGCCTGTAGGAAACGAGATCGCTATAATATCTTCAAATGATTTAGAGATATCTTATCTTTAAATAAACAGAACCTTATTTAGAGATATCGCTAAATGATATAGAGATATCTGAAAGGTATGTAAAGATGTCTCAAAAACATTTAGAGTTATCATAAACGATTTAAAGATATCTAGAAATGCATTTTAGATATCTCATTTAAAGCTCCATTGTAAATGTAAATCATTTTGAGATATCTCTAAATGTATTTTAGACATCTTAAAATGATTTAGAGATATCTTTAAATATTTGAAGATATATTCAAATACTTAGAGATATCTGGAAATGATTTAGAGATATTTTCAAATATTTACAGATATTTATGAATTAATTTGAGATATCTATAAATCACAATTTGGCTTGCCATACATGTATGGGTGTTATGTACCTTGATATCTAATAATTCATGGTAACCCTTTAAAAACACAGTCAGGCTACATTTAACTCTTTACTGGTATCACATTTTGGATTCAGTTTGTGTTTCCTGGTTGTTTCCAGAAAATTGTTTAATTATTTTTTTTTTTTTTAAGGAAAATATAAATCCATGCAATAAACAAAATGCATGAGACAGAGTATTCATTTCCACGAAATCAACACATCATTGATAATGATGCCACATGAAAATAAATACAAATTGAATTGCTCTGTTTATTGCAAGAATCTGTGTTTTACTAAACAAAATTATTAGCTAAAAAATAATTTAATTGGTCCTTACATATAGAAAATAAAAATATCTAAACACTTTTCCATTTACAGTAGAAGTATAACAAAGTGAGTGCTTGGGTTTAAACCAATCATAATGTCAGAAGTAACCCATGTTGATCACTGGCTAAATATAGCCTCCATTGTTGTGTGCAAAGCCCTGACCTTACCCGCTGTTATTGATCTTCACACGAGCTTTACTTCCCTCCCCCAAACTCAGCAGCAGCTCCATCCCCCGTCACGGGGGATCCCTAAAGAAATAGCACTTCCTGCCTGTCGAGAATGACATGGTGAAAGACCAGATTGTACTGCCTCACAGATATGACTCAATAGAATGAGCTAAAACCAAACCCTGTGTGTGGCCAGCTGCAGCAAGGGTTCATTCAAAAGAACAATACCACACAGTATCAAGTGACATTCGATTCCATTCAAGTGGGGAAATAATATTAAACACATAGAAATTAGATTGAAAAAATAATGTTTTAAATAAAAAAAAAGCCAATTACAGATTAGTAGGAGGTAATATGATTCAGAGAATGAAATGTATAATCGAAAATGGGCAGAAGACAAATTACTGTACTCTGTTTTGACACTTTATCAGCAGTTTAGCAACTGCAGAAGAATTGCTTTACTAAAGAAAGGCTTCTCCTTAATGGTTAGTCCTAATCATCTTAAACTCGTCCCCAGCTGTTAGGCACAGAAGCAAGGAAATGCTGCACCACAAAGCTCCCATTTCAGCTGATCACTGCAGTTAAACACGTCACCAAGGCATGCAATGACAACAAATATCACACCTTACAATACATACAGAGAAGCCCAACATTACGAACATGCATGCATCTCACTTTTACAAGGGCAAGCCAGTTTGAATTGGATTTCTAAAACAATGCACATACATCCCAGTGCAAACATTTCCAGCAGAGGCATTTCAGCTAGCTGTGTTTAATTCTCACATCTAAATCCTTATATAAGCAACAGTATACACACGCTGAGAACAGGCTTTTGTTTTCTCATATCAATTCAAATCAAAGTTTTGCACATGATGAAGATTTGAAAATCTGCTCAGCGGAGCAGTCCAGTCATCTATGGAACATTTGCAAACTAAATCGGAATGCCTGAGGGCCCATGTTATTAAAGAAAGATCCCATTTGATATTTGTTAACCCTTGTATTCCTTGTTTCTGAAAATTATTGTCTTACCTTTCAATTTGATTCAGGAAATGACTAATAAACAACTACCAAACATTTGAGGTATAGTGCCCCAAACCAACAGCAGCTGATTTTACTTAAAGAACTATGATTAAATAAATCTAATTAGAAAACAATGTGAGTTCATTACACAAGAGAAGGGAAATACAGGTTTGACTGGAGCAGCGGGGTGTCAGCCCCAAGCTGAGGACTGGAGGCTTAATGATCATCTGATGCTTTTAGCGCTTCAGCTGGTCAACCACATAAACAAAAGAAAATGAAAGATGCAGCAGCACAGGTATTGAAACAGTAGATTTAAGCCTACACCCCACCACCCCCTTAAGCATTGTGCTTTCATGCAAACTAAATAAAAAAGATGTGAAGTGCAAAGCAGCTGTGGGGCAGTGTCAGCCCCTGGGGGGCAAAACGATCTTATCTGGAGCCACCCTGACCCTGCTGCTATCAACAGAAAGGGGATCAACATTTCCCAGGTGGGTCAGTGAGTAACAAATTAATAATACACCACTTAACCCACAAACGCAAAAAAACAAACAAAGTCTAAAAAGACAAGGATACTGTAGCTGGTTCCCCACTTAAGTTTAACAAACATGTACATTAAATAGAATATTTAAAAAAAACAAAACAACAAAAAAACAAAAAACAATGAGGTTTCTCTTCAATAAAGACACTCGAACACACTTTCATTTAAGAGGTTAAGAAAACAAAAACCATGCCATGACTGTACCTTCCCATGTATCCATTTCATGCTTCTTCCAGTTTGCCAGTCACTTGCCTGGCAGCCATTAAAACATGTATCTGCTACAAAACAGCCCCAAGCAGCAGCAGCACAACCACCTCATGTTTCTTTCTCTCACTAATGCCAACCTCTCTCTGCTAGCTGAGCTTGGGATGCAACAGTCTTACAAGCGGTCATGTGACTGCAGAGTTCAAGCCCTAAGGTCACAACTTTACTGAAGGGCCACTGCTGGCCAGGGTTATCAAAGTGGAACTGATAGCACTATTTTCTCCACTTAATGCTACCCCCACCCAAATTAACCCTGCAGCTTCAATTATAACATCTGGTTAGATATGTATGTGTATATACACATACATATATAAACATTGGATTAAATCAGTGGTAAAAACCACACTACAGCTGCAATGCATTCATTGATGAAATGTATAAAAATGGTTTTAGTAGGCTTTACTGTATACATACAAGTCAAGACAAGAAAATATTGCTACACAATAGCCAATGAAACATAACTTACTACTCAACCACAAAACTGTATGTGGTCAAGCAGACAAACATTTTGGCAAAATGTCTTCGCTAAACCTCATAATTTAAGCAGCAACTTAAAATATTATTTGAGATTAATAGTAGTTAAATCATTAATAAAATGTTTTTCTTGGAAAGAGTCATTTGTTTGTATTGTTTGAGCTAAGCAGGCCATCCATTAAGGTCTACAGTAACCTCCCTGCACTGACCTATCAATTCCACTGTAGATCCAAGGACTGGAAAAGAGCACAGTTCAATGAATGAGTTCCAATCCCCTATACTATAAACACAGAAACACATCCGAATCTGGCTGAAACTTGAGTAGAATATGCCATGTATTACAAATGCTGACCAAAAGCCAGCTGGCAAGCATTGCAGGCATTTACCTTCCATAAAGTTTGTCCCTTGCTTCATCCCAGGAATATCACAGAAGCCTTCAGAAAACCATGTTGTGTTTGTGCTCCTGATCAGTTAGCCATGTCCACATCACTGCAGGAAGCACATCTCCCTCAGCCTGCCACTATGCTGATAGCAAGAGATCTGATCCTTATGCTAATGAGCTGTAAGGGGCTTTTCACATTCAAACGCAAGAACTTGAAGTGAAGAATTTGAAAAAGAAGGTGAATTTAAGATCAAGAGATTGCTAGCTGCCGGTATGATAATGGGAGCTGGGGGCGGAGAGCATCTGCAGTTTTTTTCAATCCTTCTGCATCTGCAGAATGTGTAAACATGGGCCGCTCCTCTGCTCATCGATGTCCCTAATGTTGCACCTCTTGAAGCATTCCTCACCAGCAGGGCCCTCATTAAGCCGGGGTCAGTGATTGATCACTGTCCTCTGATTGGAGGGCAAATATTTGCAAGGGCCAACCATCAGTGTTCCCTGCCCCCCTAGAGGACTACCTTGCCTCTATACTGTGTGGCTGATCAGCTGACCTTAACACCATCCAATTCATAAGTAGTGCATCACCATATGGTGTACTGGTAAGAGGTTAGCAGTGGTAGAGGTTTTTTACTAAATTAAAACCCACAGCAAATACTACAGTAATCTGTGTGCTATACATTCCACCCCATGCAAGTATGCCCCTGCTCGCTGTCTCGCTACACCTAATTTAATATTGTATAGAATAAAAGCATTCTTTCAATACTGACATTTTAACACTCTCAATAACTTTTCTGCTCCCTTTACCTATAAAAGCAACTTGGTTAACATTTTTAGGCACATACTGGTACAGAATTTCAAACAACAAACAACTCTGTGTATATCTCAAAAGAACTCCTGCTAATAATCCCTTTTGGAACAGTTTCTTTCTTTTATACAATGGATAAAAATCCTGTTACACAACACTACAGCACATACTGTACAGACTTTAAAATAATACATACTGTTCTATACTTCATTTTAAAAGTAATTATTGTCACTATTATACAAAATATACTGCATATTACTGTGCAGTATTCGCAATACTACAAACGCTAGATACTGTTTAACTACAGAGACATTCTCATTCTACTGTAAAGTGCTACATTAAAAAATGTTTGTTCTTAAAACACACACAATTCACACCAACCCCCTTTGTTTCCTTAAGGCACGCCCATCCTTAGAGCCACATTACTAGTTTGCACTATTCTATTTAGTGGTTTGCCAAATTACATTTCATGTAAAGCAAACCTAGTAACTGTGGACCTTACATTTTTGAACTTACACAGAATTTTATTAAGAATGAGATACTCAAGTTAACACATTCAAATTTGTATTATATACTGCAAAAAAGATAATTACTTGATACTAATAATTAAAAATAACACAAAAGTATTATTAATTACATTTTATTTGCTTTTATATAAAAAGCACCTATATTATCAGTGGCTAATTACAGACTATTAAAACATGTTACACTGTACTAAGAATTTAATAAAATGATATACAAATTGCTAAATGTCTAAATTACAGTAAAGCAATTTGACTACTTACACTTTATATTGTACCTAATAATATTTTACTGTCAATGAAATTTCTGGAATCGGCAAGGATGCTATTGTTTGTATGTATTTCTGGATGTAACTTGCTGTGATGTGTTTAAAACAGATACTCAAGGCATTCCCACTCTGAATCCACTATGAGGCACTGTAGAGCAATGCCATCAAGTTAAAGAGGCACTTTACACTTGCATTAGCAAACCAAATAGAATTTACCTAATGTGACGACTTGATATGCACGGAAGCTCATTAGAGTCACAATGAAAGAAATACTTATTGTGTTATGAGATAATATTGGGTTATTTTGCAGTAATTATTGTGCTATTTCGCAATAAATATGTAGTTTGGTAATTCACAGCACTCACGTCGTTGCCATTCATCTTGCTTTAAACTGGATTGTTTCTATTCTATGATAAACTAACTGATAAAGCAAGGAGGAGGTCCCTGCTGCTTCTTTTTTGTCTTTAGGGGTCCGGACACACAAAAGGTTGAAAAGTCGTGGCCTAACCCATGTGATCATGAACATTTTTTTTATTTAACAAAAGCAGGCACTCCAACTTGCACAAACTGACACATTGAGGGAACTGTAACAGAGGTGCTTCAGAGTCTCACTGTTCAGCTGCACTTCACTTCTGCTGCACTATGACATCTATATCGCCAATGAAAACTCTCTCATAAATAACCCAATCATCATTGTGAAATAATGCAATATTATCTCGTAATAACATAATAAATATTGTTTTCTTTCGTGATAATGCTAGTGCTTTGTGAGATTTTTGTTTCTTGTTATACCTTTCAGACAACTTAATTTGCCTGAAGTCTAATGCAGAAGTAGAATGCCTCCCTGAAGAGCAGATTAACATTGCAACTCTGAAATGTAAGAATAGTGAAGAGAAGGATTTCCTCCCATCTCTAGAATACAGCAAGGTAAACTGTTTGTTTGTTTGTTTGTTTGGGGGAACAAATAGTTAAAAGCAGCCACTTTTTTATAACTACAATGAATCATAAAGGAAGACCTTCCAATGCAAAGATTTCAAATGACCTTCAGCTTTAAGCCAACAGGAAAGATACACTAAACACTGACTGTTTGGGTACCCGATGGAACAGTTTTCATTTTAACTTGGACAGTTTAAAACATTCCTCAGCTGTAGCCCAGCTTTCTACTTCAGACACTTAAAGCAGTTCTGACTGGTACCTCTTAATAGCATTAGCAACATTACCTACACCTTTTCTTGTGCATATTTTGGTACCACCAGGACAGTCGTTTTAAATATATATTTGCATATCCTAAATTAACCTGAAAATATTCCTCAGCACAGTAAAAAGGGAACCAGTTATAATTGTAATACAGGTAATAAGAAATGCATGGACTTTAAGTCTTTGTTTAGCTCTTTAAGCTTGTGAGATGCCAGTAAAACATAGATATTCACATGCATTTAGACAGACGGGCTGATAGAGTGATAGACCGACAGGCTGTTTAATGTTACTCTGTTGGTCTCTGTCATTTCGTTTTTTAATCTGGAATGATGGGGCTTGACCCTGTGAGAGCCGGGAAGAATGTTTTGCAAATGAAACAGCACAGGGATGGGTCTCATTCAGGTTCCCAGATCCACTAGCTGTGCCAGCAATCCTTTTGTTCAGTCAATGGAATCACTTGCTTTGATTACAACAACAGGAACATTTAAATGGCAGGAGGATAGTTTAAATGTGAATTAACTACCTACAGTTTGCATTATAAAAAACAGCATTATAAGCCTAACAATGCATTGTCATGGGTTTGGGGGCTTGACACTAAATATGTAGTTCAAACATTAAGTGGAAAATGCCAGCAGATATCGTGGTCATTTTTATGGGCAATGCCTCTTGCAAAGTTCAAGCTTCCACCCCACCAAAATGCCTAACTTGCTGGCTTCCGTTTGGCTGTCTTTTTGACCCGATAAAAAATGTGACATTCTTTTGGAATACACGTGGATAGCGCATGTGTCAGATGTTGTTATGATGTATTCAAAGGCATTTGTGTCTTCTAAGGTCTTATTTTAGCAATGAGATAACTGAAAATGCTACAGATACATTCCTACTGAATATTCACTATATACATGTATTTAAAATCTAAGAGTTATGTACAAAAGGAACAGATGCTGAATCTAATAAAAAAGACAGTATACAGAAATATAACAATTGCTGAGTAATTCCCATTCGGTACATTGTTTAGAATGTTCTCACAATCAGTAACAATCCCCAAATCCTCACGAATGTAACTCCCACTTTGCATTGCTTCTGCAAATCCACATGGCACCCTTTTACTGGAGACACTGGCTTGTCACTCTTCTACACAGCTTCTGACCCACTGTGTTAAATTAAACTAAGAGGGACCTTGCTTTTTGATTGATGTTGACAATGACAGAATGACAATGACTCAACTTAATCTTACGTGGATTTTTTTGTGAGCCAGCGTTAAGTAGTGATTAATTTTTTTCCTTAACTTATTCAGCTAAACGCCCAACTGCTGTGGACAGCAGAACTCTTGCCATGACCAATTTGAAAAGTAGTTTTTGTTTCCCTTATAAAACTGTCCCAACGTGTAATATGGTATAATGAAACCATGGTAAAGCATGAGGAAGCCTTGCAAAGCCCACAAAGGTATGGTAAAGCACATTAAATGACAAACCATGGTAGACTACAGTTTGAGATTGCAAAATAACTGTATTTAGGTGATACCTAGTGGTACAGTAAATCACAGCTTTAGGATATAAGACACCAAATAAAACAATGGTGCAAAGTGTATTACCCCCACTGCGACGCTCTCAGATTCAGCTGCAAACTATGCATGGGCCATTGATGAGGCTGCCCTCGGTTTCTGATTCATAGGACAGGATGGCAAGGGCTGTAGAAGTAGTATTTTGCAGGGCCAAAATGCACAAAGTGAAGCAGACAAACATTTTAACCAATGCTTTCACCAGTGATACAATGAAGGCATTATCTATATTGTCAGCGACTAAGTGGATAAATCACATTGTCCTCGACTGCAGATTTTTTAAAACATTTTTTTAGGTTAATCCATGAAGGTTGCACACTCCCACCGCTAACCCTCATCTGTTCTCTCCACTCATGCTCCCCTCATGGCAGCTTTGGTTTACTTTCCCAAAAGTAACGTTGTTAACCCTGGTTCCCTGAAAGAGAAGACGACCCTAATGACTCAGACTGGAATGACAGTGACTTGGACTGGGACCCTAATGACTCAGACTGGAATAACAGTGACTTGGACGGACTCTGATGACTCAGACTGGAACGACAGTGACTCGGACTCAAGGTTTGAGGACTCGACTACAAGTCTGATTATTATAAATGGTATCTCACTTGCATTTTGCTGGAATGTTCTACTTTCAATGCAGCCAAGTTGCTATTTTATGAAGTTTTCATCAACATTATTTTCACAAATGTTGTTACTGGCTACAAAAAAAATATATAATAAAAAAATAATTCTAATAAAAAAATTATTAGTGGCTAGCGTGTTCAGCAAATACTGTAATAAATGAAGGCTTACCTTTAAAATTAGCTTCAGTGCCATTCTCAGTGCCTTAACAGTGTATGTATGCACGCTGAGCATTTATTCTTGTACATGTTTTGTTTTACATTTTTGCAGAAGTACTCATTTTAAAAATAATTGCAACTGAAAACCTGGAATGTTTTTTGTGTTTCATTGCATGCCTTTCCCATAACACAAACATTTTCACTGGCAAACACAACAGCATTCACAAACATGCACATTTTATTTTTTATATTTCCACAATCACAAGAAAATACACAATAATTATAACATCATAAAATATCATAACATAAGCAGACAGAAAATAACAGATTAAAGTTTTAATGCCAAATATGTAAAGTAGTATCATGTGAAGTCTGGAGACATGGTCAAACCTGTACCAACTTGCCTGTTACTTGACTAACACACACACAGACTGACTCAAATTCCCACAGGAATTCAGCTTCTTTAACATTCCAGTTTTAAAAAGCAGTATTACATCATTTCCACGAACTCCTGTGGTACGCTAATGTCTGCGGTTTCCAACAGCGTTGTCATGTTTGGCTGTGAGAGTTTAACTGGGTGGAGCAGTGAGGCCTGCTGCAGTAGCCTTGACCACACCACCTAAAATACCTCTGTGGAGAGGAACCCGCTAAAAATAACTCATGTCTGTTCCAGTGGTTGACTTTTTAGGATAAGACTCCAGCAAGTCTACACTGGCAATATATAATGACAGCTTGTGCAGCAGCATTGGTCTGTTCTTCAAAAGATAATATCTATTATAAAGACTGAAGAACACAGCCATGCAGATTACAGTGTGCCTGTTGTGTTATGGCGTCTTTAGAGAAGTCTGGGCAGTTACCAAATCGTCTGTCGCTGGCTGATGCCTCTTTATAAACTCTCTGCCTCTCGTTTAACCCAGGCATCCTGAAGGTACACAGGTTTCAGTAAAGCCAGCAGGAATCTTCAAAGCTAGGTTTCCAAACATGTGGAAACTTACAGTAAAGTACAGATGTTGAAAAGAGAAATGTGTTTCTTTGTATCTTTTTTGTGAACAATTCGTTATTGTTTTCAATCATTACAGAAGAATATTACCAATTCAATAAACCAGCCAACTATTGTTTCTTTGTATCCTTAAAAAATAAACATGAACGTGTTCTGTATTAGTGAAACTAATCTGGAAATGACACTTGGGTAGAAGATGGATTTCAGATGCCATGTGATCCGGTACACTGTTGCTATGTATGGTGTGTGCTTTTGGTATGTGGTGTAAAAGGTTTTAGTAGCTCAGTTAGTTGCAGTGCTGGCTATGTTTATTGCATTACTTTAAAAAGTTTTAACTTCAGTGTGGCTCAGCTGTTAAGGCTTTTTATGATATACTGTTGTACATATTTTAATATGTTACTTTGTTTTTGCTATAGGGTGCATTGAATTTAAAAAAAGAAATAAAAAATGGCAAATTATGTTTTCCACGGGCATTGTCATTGAACAGTTCTCATATAATCTGAGAATCCGGGGTATGACCTTTGTGCTTAACAGTTTGGTCTGCCAGCACCCCCTCCTGCACCTGCTTCTCCCCTGAAGGTCACCAAGGGCTTGCTGAGCTTCTGAAAGTTGAGGGCCAGACTCCAAGGTGCTAGAACTGCATGCAAGTACTGGTACTTTTTCGGTTTAAAGGACTACTTTATTGCAAATAATTAATGAAAGCTTTCCTCTTTGTGCTCTCAATAGCTCCCAAGCTGTGTAAAGTGCAGTCATTTTCTGAACAAGACTGCAGTTCAAGGGCATTCTATAACCTTTAGGTGGCTAGAAATCTTGCAAAAGGTGTTTCTGTGCTTTGTGCAACATTCTCTCTCGACAGGGTTAGCAAGGTCTTCAAAAGGGTGAGATCAGCCATTTTCAAGAGAGTTAAAATGATTCTGATCATTTATAGTGAAAATGCTTGTGTTAATAGGCTGTGCGTCTGTTTCTTCTACTTGTTACATTATTTTGCAATTCACAATGCATGACAGAAAGGACTAACAACAACGTTTTCTATGTATGTAATACTTGTGGT
Organism: Polyodon spathula; assembly: GCF_017654505.1. NCBI lineage: Eukaryota > Metazoa > Chordata > Actinopteri > Acipenseriformes > Polyodontidae > Polyodon > Polyodon spathula. The sequence continues at coordinate 1,973,227 of NC_054566.1, read as the reverse complement.
GGTGATAATCAATATTGCTACCACTGCGTGCATAATAATTATATTAGGGTAATTATATAGGCATATCAAATTTCAGCTATACACGCAATTGTTTTTCATTATGCAGTGATGGTGTATTTTTATCGTCAATAATAGGGGTTAGATTTTTTCTTGCAGTACGATCATTCTAACACAAGGAAACGATCGTACACATCGTATGCATGAGTGTGCGTGAGTCAATGAACATTTCCATGCAAAGTTTTATGTTGATAAATCTTACACTTGTGCGCACGCACAGTTGACAAATATAGCCCCAGGTACTCAAAACCTTTATTATCTATTTAACATTTATGGTTTATATAACTAAGTTTTATTCTTTTGGACTGCATTATTAATGTCATAACTGGTCAGGCTTCCTCCTTTTTATTATCCATCCAGCCTCTATTTTTGCTCCAGATCTGTCAGATTTCATTAACACCCTTCATATCCACCGCCTGCAGAAATAACAAACATTGCTGTACAACCAAATTCTCTTGCTCCAGTTATCTTTTGACAAAACAGATTTTGTTGGTAAGATGCTGACATTATTTAATTCATGCTGTGTTACACAAATTTGCAATACACCATAATAAATTAAACCACTTATTAGGGAGATGGATTATTTAATAAAGCAAATAATATTAATAAGAAAAATTAATTGATTACAGCCACCTGCCAGCTGTCTTCTGTTGAAGAAAGTAGCTTGCATGCGATGACCAAAAGCGACATGATGCCAGCAGAACAAATATATGATTTGAGAACCTGTTTATTACTAACCAGACTGCTAATTCTACCTGCAGTGCAAACAGATCCAAAGTTAAAAAAGGAAACTTAACCACAGCATCATAATTGTGCCCTTGGAACAGAGATCAACAGATACATGTTAGGTGTGGCTGTATTATTATTTGGCTATAGCGCTGAAGAAGGCTTATCATATAATTCAATTATCATCACGCCCAGCTGGGGATAGGGGTTGAGACAGCATCTGTACCCACGTCACACTTCACATTGTTCTATAGCTCTGGAGAGCCACTTATCCACTTGTCATTATTTAGCAGAAGTGACTGAGATCTGTGAGTCTGTGATCCTGGAAACCACAGCGTTCCCTAGAAAAGTATGTATTTTTACAGTTTTCCCATGCTTTTCCCATGGTTATACTATACCCAGTTTACCCTGGTTTGCCATGTTATTATATATAGACTTTACAATACCTCACTATTTCTGACAATGCTTAAGTATGCTTTACCATCCTTATTACACTTTGCTATGCTTTTACTATGGTAAACTTTTACAAGGGTTCGTCCTTGTCGCTTCTTCTATGGGGCCTCTAAAAGGTGTCTTAATATCACCGTGCTTTAAAAACTAAGCAGTACCCTCCCTGAGGTTTTACATTTTGCACAGACAGAAATGCACTGAGGGGTAGATGTACTAAAGCGTTGCGTCTGTTGCAATAGTTGTGAACCAGTTTCAAACAAGTCGGAAGTCTAGGGTGAAATGTACTGAACATGCGCAATGCTGTTAGCAACTTTTCAGGGAATGCTTTGCAACAGAAGTTTTTCTTTGTGGTTTAGCCTTAGATGAATATGTAATTAAGGGCCTTCCTGCATAAATGTGCAAAAGTGTAGTGCAAATGAGGGTTGTCAAATGTTATAATGAGATGTACTAAAGCTGCGTGCAACACTTAGAATTGCATCACTTTGTTAAGAACTTTTGAAATCGTGTTTTAAACAGTCGCAATTAGCAAACCTTTAAAAGGCAGTATGGAAAACACTATCCCCTAACCATGGCCTCTGTGATTGCAGCAAGAAGGTAGGGTACATTTAGACCTTTGATGGTTTTGAACACATTACCAAAGGAAGGTTCAAACCTTCAATGGTACTAATTAGCATTATGTACTGGTGACGGCATTATAGCGACTTGTTTATATTTGCAATAATCCTATTATTTTACAGGTAATCCACATAAATGAAATAAAACAAACAGTCACTTGCAGTTTAAAAATACGTTATACAGAACATTGTAATGATTGGTTGAGCTGGACAGCAGCATGAAATGAGGAGAGGATATATAAGGGGGTGCATGAGTGACAGGGGGGAGAGAGATGAAAAGAGAGAACAGTGAGAAGGATAGCAAGAAGAGACTGTAGCAAAAGCAACAAACATAATAATAAAATGGTTTATTATTTTGGTGGCTTGCGTTCCTAACAGGAATTCTCTGGTTATTATCAATAACCGTTGAAAATCTTGAATTCCACTGTCTCCCTGAGTCCTGCTTCATAAAACAAACAAAACATTGCAACTGGATCACTAGTAATGTTTACTTTCTAGGCTTTTGCATTGTCTCTTAAACACTGAGAAGAAAATAAATTAAGTGAATAAAGTAATCTTTAGCACAGTTATTTTTGTTTTTGCAATTGCAAATAATGCAGATCATAAATAAGGTGGTTTAATGGTTGATGGTTGTGTTGGAAGTTTTGGAACAATATTTTAGGATTGCTGATTGTTACAACATTAATTATGTTTGTATCATTTTAAATAAAAATACATGTCATTTATGTACACATAAACTTTATTTTTGGTCGGCTGGGCATTTAACAAAAAAATCCCAAACAGCAGAGGGGTTTTGAGACATTTCTATCAATACATCTTATGATAAACAGCGCTTTGCTGTCAAAGATGGCAAATGAAGAAATTAAAGGTTTGCCTCTGGATAACACGAGCTGGAGGGGGGAAGAGATGGACACTGCTCAGTTTTCGAAATTAAAATTATTTGTGTTAACGTATATTTTGTATGTTTCAAACATATTCTACCACATTACATCTCTTACACTGTCTTTAAACTAGGTACTCGGTACATATTTTACTGAAGCACTACAACTGCTATAGGTTCTATAGTGCTGCACCACTGATGCAAATAATGCAAATAATGCAAAATGTGTTGCTGGTTTCTTGATATTGATACTTTTACATAATGTAATGTGTAGCCTACCCAAAAACTATTAGAGTTATTTTAGAACAATTAATTATATATTTAAAATACATTGAGCACTCTAGATGTATGTGCAATTTTATTGTATCTTTTAAAACCCAACACCTCCTTATGTCGGACAAACATGTCAGTTTAGCGAGCGGTTACTGTATGATTCTGAAAAGGTAATCAGGATGTGAAGGTGGGGCCCCACTACAGAATCTGATGGGATTAAACTGCCTTTCCTTATTTAGTCGATTCGCAATGCTACAGATCTCTGCCCAAGAGGACGCAACACATTAAAATTGGTGTATTGCGGCTCTCTTCATTAACATATTTTCTCTTAGTACATACGACAAAATGTATACTTTGCGAACTGTTGCAATGTAAATGCAATCTGCAGTATGTTTGCGCTGCGACTGGCCCATCTTAGTACCTCTACCCCTCAGTGTCTTAGGAACAGTGATGTTTCTTCCTGGCAGAGTGTTCAGGGGACTGCCCAGTGTAGATCTTCCAGGCTGTCTTTATCGATCTATATTTAAGCAATGTGTGTTTCTATTGTCCAGCCAATCCCTCCTAAATCAATCAATCAATCAATAAACCAATATACTTAAATATCATTCCTTCCTTCACTGCATTTCAATCCCCCTCTCAGAGTTTGCAATGGTTCCTTCTGGGGGTCAGTGTCAGTGCAGCCACCCCACCTGCAATGTCCCATCAATGCTCTGGTCTCATCTCTGGAGGGCGCCAATCTGGGCAATGGGCTAAACTGAGTGACCCATGCACAACCAACTCCCCTCCTTTACTGTACTAGATATGTGTTATGTGTGTATATGTTTTTCAATCAAACATATTCGAATGCTCTATCAACATGTGTATACAACCCAAACAATGAGAACAGATTGCTACAATAAGGAGAGCTCTTGATGCTAGCACCAGCGTGGACTGTAATTTCAGTTCAGTTATACACAGTTGATTCTTGATGCTAGCACCAGCGTGGACTGTAATTTCAGTTCAATTATACACAGTTGATTCTTGATGCTAGCACCAGCGTGGACTGTAATTTCAGTTCAATTGATTCTTGATGCTAGCACCACCGTGGACTGTAATTTCAGTTCAGTTATACACAGTTGATTCTTGATGCTAGCACCAGCGTGGACTGTAATTTCAGTTCAATTATACACAGTTGATTCTTGATGCTAGCACCAGCGTGGACTGTAATTTCAGTTCAGTTATACACAGTTGATTCTTGATGCTAGCACCAGCGTGGACTGTAATTTCAGTTCAATTATACACAGTTGATTCTTGATGCTAGCACCAGCGTGGACTGTAATTTCAGTTCAGTTATACACAGTTGATTCTTGATGCTAGCACCAGCGTGGACTGTAATTTCAGTTCAGTTATACACAGTTGATTCTTGATGCTAGCACCAGCGTGGACTGTAATTTCAGTTCAATTATACACAGTTGATTCTTGATGCTAGCACCAGCGTGGACTGTAATTTCAGTTCAATTATACACAGTTGATTCTTGATGCTAGCACCAGCGTGGACTGTAATTTCAGTTCAATTATACACAGTTGATTCTTGATGCTAGCACCAGCGTGGACTGTAATTTCAGTTCAATTATACACAGTTGATTCTTGATGCTAGCACCAGCGTGGACTGTAATTTCAGTTCAGTTATACACAGTTGATTCTTGATGCTAGCACCAGCGTGGACTGTAATTTCAGTTCAATTATACACAGTTGATTCTTGATGCTAGCACCAGCGTGGACTGTAATTTCAGTTCAATTATACACAGTTGATTCTTGATGCTAGCACCAGCGTGGACTGTAATTTCAGTTCAGTTATACACAGTTGATTCTTGATGCTAGCACCAGCGTGGACTGTAATTTCAGTTCAATTATACACAGTTGATTCTTGATGCTAGCACCAGCGTGGACTGTAATTTCAGTTCAATTATACACAGTTGATTCTTGATGCTAGCACCAGCGTGGACTGTAATTTCAGTTCAATTATACACAGTTGATTCTTGATGCTAGCACCAGCGTGGACTGTAATTTCAGTTCAATTATACACAGTTGATTCTTGATGCTAGCACCAGCGTGGACTGTAATTTCAGTTCAATTATACACAGTTGATTCTTGATGCTAGCACCAGCGTGGACTGTAATTTCAGTTCAATTATACACAGTTGATTCTTGATGCTAGCACCAGCGTGGACTGTAATTTCAGTTCAGTTATACACAGTTGATTCTTGATGCTAGCACCAGCGTGGACTGTAATTTCAGTTCAATTATACACAGTTGATTCTTGATGCTAGCACCAGCGTGGACTGTAATTTCAGTTCAATTATACACAGTTGATTCTTGATGCTAGCACCAGCGTGGACTGTAATTTCAGTTCAGTTATACACAGTTGATTCTTGATGCTAGCACCAGCGTGGACTGTAATTTCAGTTCAATTATACACAGTTGATTCTTGATGCTAGCACCAGCGTGGACTGTAATTTCAGTTCAATTATACACAGTTGATTCTTGATGCTAGCACCAGCGTGGACTGTAATGTTCAATTATACACAGTTCATGCTAGCACCAGCGTGGACTGTAATTTCAGTTCACAGTTGATTCTTGATGCTAGCACCAGCGTGGACTGTAATTTCAGTTCACAGTTGATTCTTGATGCTAGCACCAGCGTGGACTGTAATTTCAGTTCAATTATACACAGTTGATTCTTGATGCTAGCACCAGCGTGGACTGTAATTTCAGTTCAATTATACACAGTTGATTCTTGATGCTAGCACCAGCGTGGACTGTAATTTCAGTTCAATTATACACAGTTGATTCTTGATGCTAGCACCAGCGTGGACTGTAATTTCAGTTCAATTATACACAGTTGATTCTTGATGCTAGCACCAGCGTGGACTGTAATTTCAGTTCAATTATACACAGTTGATTCTTGATGCTAGCACCAGCGTGGACTGTAATTTCAGTTCAATTATACACAGTTGATTCTTGATGCTAGCACCAGCGTGGACTGTAATTTCAGTTCAATTATACACAGTTGATTCTTGATGCTAGCACCAGCGTGGACTGTAATTTCAGTTCAGTTATACACAGTTGATTCTTGATGCTAGCACCAGCGTGGACTGTAATTTCAGTTCAGTTATACACAGTTGATTCTTGATGCTAGCACCAGCGTGGACTGTAATTTCAGTTCAATTATACACAGTTGATTCTTGATGCTAGCACCAGCGTGGACTGTAATTTCAGTTCAATTATACACAGTTGATTCTTGATGCTAGCACCAGCGTGGACTGTAATTTCAGTTCAATTATACACAGTTGATTCTTGATGCTAGCACCAGCGTGGACTGTAATTTCAGTTCAATTATACACAGTTGATTCTTGATGCTAGCACCAGCGTGGACTGTAATTTCAGTTCAGTTATACACAGTTGATTCTTGATGCTAGCACCAGCGTGGACTGTAATTTCAGTTCAATTATACACAGTTGATTCTTGATGCTAGCACCAGCGTGGACTGTAATTTCAGTTCAATTATACACAGTTGATTCTTGATGCTAGCACCAGCGTGGACTGTAATTTCAGTTCAATTATACACAGTTGATTCTTGATGCTAGCACCAGCGTGGACTGTAATTTCAGTTCAATTATACACAGTTGATTCTTGATGCTAGCACCAGCGTGGACTGTAATTTCAGTTCAATTATACACAGTTGATTCTTGATGCTAGCACCAGCGTGGACTGTAATTTCAGTTCAATTATACACAGTTGATTCTTGATGCTAGCACCAGCGTGGACTGTAATTTCAGTTCAATTATACACAGTTGATTCTTGATGCTAGCACCAGCGTGGACTGTAATTTCAGTTCAATTATACACAGTTGATTCTTGATGCTAGCACCAGCGTGGACTGTAATTTCAGTTCAGTTATACACAGTTGATTCTTGATGCTAGCACCAGCGTGGACTGTAATTTCAGTTCAATTATACACAGTTGATTCTTGATGCTAGCACCAGCGTGGACTGTAATTTCAGTTCAATTATACACAGTTGATTCTTGATGCTAGCACCAGCGTGGACTGTAATTTCAGTTCAATTATACACAGTTGATTCTTGATGCTAGCACCAGCGTGGACTGTAATTTCAGTTCAATTATACACAGTTGATGGTGCAGCTCTGGATGAAGTGGTAATAATACCTTGTGTAATATACCTATTAGACATCCTCTGGAGAATGAAACCCTGTCATTTAAGCAGTAAGCATTATAATCTTATAAACACATGACACTCCCCATTACGTGAGCATGGTTACGATGTACTGTGTAGAAATCATGTCTTAGTGTTTTTAACATGATGAATAAAGGTGTGTGACCACCAGCTGATTATATTTGAAATTCTGATAGGTGGCTAAGCCTTCTGGAGAGGACTCACTACATCCTGAGATTGAAAAGCTGCAGTATGTTCCTTAAGCAGCGTATCAGTCTGATAATCAGTGAAGCCTCCCATTGTCTTCATATAGAATGTCTTACTGTCTGTGCTACCATGCACAATAGCCTATACAGGATCACTAATTCCAACAGGTTTCGAATCTCTAGACATGCGAGTTATTAGTGTAATTCTTACCTTATCTCTACTTAATAAAATTGTCAAAAACGGTATAAAATAATTTTTAAACTCAGTCACTTTTCAAAGACAGCTCTACTGTAACTAGTTGAACTGAGGAGAATTAAAGGCACAACAGTTATGGTTTTCAAATATTTAATAGCTTCAGAGTCATTTTCACTTCTCCAGTTGTCCAAGAGGTATGGTAAAGCATTTTTTAAAAATGGCAAATTCATTATGTAACCATGGGAAACCGGCCAGTGATGTGCCAGAAATGTACCATGGCACAATTTTAAAAGAGATGTTTGCCTTGTAGTACTTTTAAAAATACTGAACTAAACTTCAATTCAAAGACAAAGACCAGTCTGTCATTTCATGTAGGGTTAACTGTCAAGTTTCTTTTAGGGTTTCTAAATTTCACTTTTATGGACGTCTTATACTGCTGTACATCATTTATAAATTAGGCAGGCTAATCAAGTAAAATATTACATGTAAGTTAGTTGAATCAGTTTCATTATTTAAATTGATGAAATCAGATCTGCCTGGTAAACAAAACATTATAAACCAAATAAAATGTTGGACTGCCTCAAAATGCAGCATTTCAGGGCCTGCGCGTGTAAACAAACAGCCTCCGTTCTGTGTTTTAAACAAGCAGTATAAATCCACTTTAATTTAGAAAAGTAAACAAAGATATACCTGAGTATTTAGGAGCTTGACAGCTCTGTTGTTAATACTGTTACAATGGAATTCATTCTAGACTCATCTAAATAAATGCAGGTCTCCTCTACATCTCCCTGAATTGCACACATACCCACCATATCGCTCCAGTTTAACACTCAGATTACAATTCTCCTCATTTCCAGGGGTTGCACCGGTCCCCACAGAGCACTGCGGGAGCTCCTGTTAGAGTCCGTTGAACTGTTCAGTACAAGTTTAAACATATTTTCTTTTCCATACATTATACTTTTTATATAAATAAAATACTCTATGGACTTTCATGGATTTCAGTCGTGAGCAGCAGTAAACAAGCCACTCCCCCAGGGGCTCATGGGTAATTCAGATAACCTCATTAGTGGAGTAAAGCACAGTACTCTATGAACGTTCATGCCTTATCCTCGATATATCCCTCTCCAGTACACAGCTAACCTCTTTAGTGGCGCACAGTACTCTATGAACGTTCATGGCACATCCTCATTAGATATGTGGTTAATTTAATGGTAGCAACATCAATATGAATTATTATTATTGTTATTATACTGGACAGTCAAACAAGGCTCCTTTCTATAAATAAAACCTAAACAATTGAATATTTCATTTAAAACAGACATACCCTCATGGTTTTCCTTCATCATTCCATCTGCAAAAAAAAAAAGAATGTAATTATTAAACAGTATTTAACATTCTTATGAATGTTATGGGAATGTTAGACATTTGACATCAGGCATATGGTAGCAATTGTGAAGAAAGAACAAGTGAAAAATGCACCTGTACCTGGGGAATTAACTGATCCAGCAGCCTGCAGAATATATCAACTATCTGGAAATAGTTCAATGTTACGGCTATGATACGGCTATATGTCCCAACAGGACTGTTCTTACTGTTAATTCAAGTAGAAAGAGATCACAAGCTGTTTTAATAGGTGCCAAGGCTGCTACTAGGTTTAATGTCCACATGGTTATTTAACGAATTGCAACTTTAACCATATTATTGAAAAGGTACAGAGACTATGTATTGGGCAGGTGTAGCAAATGTTTGAAGTGGGCAATTTGCCCAATGGATAAACTGTGGACATGGCTGCACGGCAGGCTTGCAGAGTGAAAAACGTGGATGGCTGAAGGCACTTGTTTCAAAGGACGCGAGCACTCGTCTTCGTCTCTCCCAAGTCAGTTTGGGGGTTGCAGCGGTGAACCAGGTTGAACAATAATCAGACATTCCAAAATTGGGAGAAAACTGGAAAATGAATACAAATAATTGTTAAAAAAATAAAATAAAAAAAGAAATTACAAAATTGATGCGATTCAAGTGGGAGAATGTCTGTTTGCAGATATAGGTGGAGCCAGACATCATCAAGACAGCAAAAGGGTAAGCCTTTCACTGATGGCTAATATATGAGAAGAACTGTATGCTTAATATATCCAAAGAGTTTGTGGTGGAGTGTCCCGTCCCTATACATAATATAAGCTATTATTATTATTATTATTATTATTATTATTATTATTATTATTAATGTAAATATGCCTTATTTTTACGAAATACGAAAAGCCTTATTTTTGTGTGTTGTTATTATTTGTGGCGCAGACAAAGTTGCCGCCATTATCTGTTATTGTTTATTATTTGTAAAAACCTCGTGAGGATGCGTGACTGATCAGCTACTGATTATTTAACTAGCTGACAGTCACGCATCCTTATTAAACTCGTGCAGGACTATGGCCGAGGGATAACATAATAATTGATAGCTAGTTAATCCCACGGTCACTAAACCTCTGAAACCGCTAGTCCGACTGAACCAAAAATTGGCACACATGATCCTAGTGTGGTTGTCTTTAAACGTCGTTCAAGGGAAGTTGCTACAATAAAAAAAAAAAAAAAAAAAAAAAACAAACATGGCAGCCACGTTGGATGACATCATCAACTTATAAAACTGACTAATAACTCCTTAGAGTGCAGATAGGGTCATGGGTACTATGGAACACATATAGTAACCCATGTTTGGCATGTAGAAATTCTGCTAAAGTGTACTGGTACTGGAAGCCGTAAAGTTGCTGGCAACTGTAGTTCTGTTTGTTATTTGAATTAAATAAAACACAGGCAGTTTTTGGGAGCAAAACCCTGGTGTGGACATTGCATTTATTACACCCTTTACACATCCTGTTCACAGAGCTATTTGAAGAATTGCCCAACAAAGACAACATCAGGTTGACAAGTAGGAAATAGAAAATAGAAGTTCTGCTACATATTGTTCGTTTGCTTTGAATGAGTCAACGGATGTCTGTGATGTATATGTATGTGGCAACTTAGTACAAGAAGAAATGCTTGCAATTCTGAGAATGAAAAATCAAACAAGAGGTGATGACTAACTTAAAAGTGTGATGGATTTTGTTAGCAAGAAGCAGATGCAGTTTGGGAAGTTTGTTTCAGTGTGTACTGATGGTGTACCCAGCATGCTGCGAAAAAACACAAGGGACTTGTTGCAATTTTGTCACAACAACAGAAACGTCCCATTTTAAGCTTTCACTGTATTACGCACTGGGACGCACTTTGTTGCCAGTCATGTGGAGTAGAACTTTGTGATTTAATGGCATTGGTAGTGAACCGTCAATTCCAGCAGGCAGTTTTGGCATTGGAATCCAAAATGAATGTGTTCATCAGAGACTGACTCCTTTTGAGATATTACGAGTGTTTTGAGAGTCATGCATGGTAGAGGATCCTAGCAACAATCTAGATCTGCAGCAGCTTGTGGTGTTTACATCTGATCTGCTAATGTCGTTCAAGTCTCGTTTTGTGGACTTTCGCAGACACAGCACTTTGTTTCAAGCTCAAGATTAACAGAAGAAAGCCTGAATGCTTGCATGAAGCTAAACTTAACCAGCTATGAACCAGACTTCAAAGAAATGAGCAAAGTGATGCAGCAGCAGGTCACATTAAAGAAGTACACTGTTAGTACAACAATCACTATAAAAGTGTAAAAAAAAAAAAAAGAACAAAGAATTTAAAGTACATAAATTGTGTGTGCATGATTGGCTCTTTGCAGACCACATGCTCTACATTTTTGTTCAGTTTGCCTCTCTTCAACAAAAAGGTTGTCGACTCCCTGGTCTAGATGGAGGTGGGTTTTCTGTTGTAGCTGCCTTTTCCATGTGGACACCACTAAAAATGCATCCTTGGTCTAGAGCAGGGGTTCCCAAACTTTTTTATGTAGGCATCACCTTGGTGTTTTGATTTTCCCCACGGACCAGTGGCCAGCATTTTGAAACTAATTTGTATGTGTATATGTATAAAGTACATGTAGAAAGTAAAGTATTTATATAAAACGTAACTAACAATGAGATTGCTGTGCCTGAATCTTCGCTACCAGTTCATCTAGGAATGGTGTCATTTTATACACTGAAAGTTGCTAATGGCAAAGTTCCTGTTTCTTTTGTTTAAAATTTTTTTTTTCACATTTTGAATGTTTTGTAGATAAATGGCATCTCAATTTTGCAGGATTAAGAGTTTTGTTTTACAAAATGTCTTGACAAATAATGCACTGGGGCTTTGGTCGTCCCCAGATCCAGTAAATGTAAATGCCAGTACTGGTCCCCCGCAACCGTTACCTCGTGCAGCAAATTAATTGATGCATTTCTAACTCAATTTATTGCACTCGCCAACTTTACTCGATGTACATATAAAACACACCGGAATATGAAGACGAGGTGGGTGGGAAGCAATTTGAAAAATGAAAACTGATTGGGGAGTGCACAGGATGTGTGTGACAGAGAGCCCTGTCTCTATGTATATTTCTGCTCTATTTTTATGATGTATTGTATTATTTTTGTATTATGATTTATATTACGTACGGCAGCGAGAAGGCGTGTTTTGATTTATTTTGGCAGGACAAGCGAGGATGCCACCTTCCACATTACTTGTTATTGTTTTTTGTTTTATATTTGTAAAAACCTTGTCAGGGTGCGTGACCGATCAGCTATTGATTGTTTAACTAGCTGACAGTCGCACATCCTTATTAAACCTGTGCAGACTATGGCCGAGGGGTAATAAGATTATTAATAGCTAGTTAACCCCTCGGCCATAATATAAAAGACCTGCAGTTTTGCAGCTTTCTGTTCGTGGAAAAGTGGGTCAGAGTGGAGAATGAGAGTGGAGGAGACTGGAGGTAAACAGAGAGAAACAATTGCATTTGTTATATGTAGTTTGTTTTTTATTTGTTTAGTTAATAAAACGCTGAGTGCCATAGCCTCAGTTTACACCAGCCAGTACTTGGGTTTGGGTTTCTGTTTCTGGTCTGACATCACCCCTGCAAAGCCATCCTGGTCACAGTGTTACAAACCTTGTGGGCTATGATGTGTAAAGTAAACAGGATTGGTGGCGCATGGGATTTTTACAGCATTTGGTTAAATACGACAGCGTCAGAAGGCTTCCTCCACCAGCACAAGGCTTCCCAACATTGCAAGATACGGTCAGCCAATGGTGTCTGTCGCGTTTGGCGTGTAGCCGGAGGCACTGAGCCCACGCCTGAAGTGGAACGCATTATCCCAGTCGAGCACCGATGAGACTGCAGCGCCATCAGACCGCACAACTTCTGGCAACACAGAGGTACTAACGATCCCTGTTGAAACAAGGATAGACAGGGTATGATGGCCACCTGTCATCTGAAAGGTAGCTTACCTTTTGAGCTAGATATCCTTTTTCATTTGGGGCATATGCCCGGCTATGCCGTTCTCTCTATGCTGCTGCAGAGAAAAATGGTCCATGCCTTTGTCTCGTCAAGACTTTGACTAATGCCCCTGACTTGCGGGGTTACCAAGAAAAAAATAAAACTGCGTGTGCGGCAGCCGATAGGGAGTGATTACCAACGGAACACCCTAACAAGGCCTTTCCTGTTACACGGAGCAGTATTTAACTGATCACATGACTCAGCGCCAAAAGGTTCTAAAGCAAGGTCTCACTCTTTTTCGTGATCAAGATTTGAGAAACCTATTCTGATCCAGAAGTGAGACTGGAAGGCTTCTGTTAAGACCTTCGCAAGAACAAAAAAACCTTAACTAAAACTTTAGATGATCCTATTGGATGAGTAAAGTTTTCTGTAGGGCACAGGTCTCTATCGTTTTTTTCTCTGGAAAAAGCTGAGAAAACCTTTCAATGGCCAAGTGAGACTGATAGGAGCTGAATGAAACCGAAAAAAAATAAAAATTAATCCTGAATTAAACCCATGCACTACTATGAAGAGGTATGTGAAAAATACAGCGAACAACTGGTGGGGCTTGGCTGGAGATGCAGTACTGATGTCATTTTGGTTCATGTGCAGAAAATTGGGTTAGTTAGGTCGACAGGGGGTGTTTTTTTAACGCTGGGTTGCGCGACAGTGCAGACTCCATGTCACGAAACAGCGAACGTTTATTTCCACGAAATTATTTATTATTACCAACGCGCATCATTTCTACTATTATGTTGTTAGGAAATTATTTTATTATTGTGATGAACACGTCATTAGCGAAAGATTGCTTTACATATTATTATTATTATTATCATCAATAATAATAATAATAATTAATAAATAAATTTACAGTTACCTAGAACAGCAATTAGACTAATTCATGCTGGGTGACTGAGACAACTCAAAACAACCATAAAATGAATGGCTGTGGAGCATCTGAGATTGACTGTGTCATGTTTCATACAGAAATAAACTCTGGTTCTACAGAAGCGAGTACCGCAGAACCCTTCCAGTGGAAGCCAATGTAATCAAGCTCTTGCCTGCAGGGATGGATGGTCGTGTTTGCATTAGTTAATATGACGCTAATCTAACCCTTTCAGTTTACGATAGATGTGCTGTGGAGGGTGCAGTGACAGCGTAAGGTGTCCTGCTGGGATCCAAGAATAGCAATGCCATAAAAAGGCACAAATGTTGAGATTACTGGAAAAAAAACAATAATTAAAAAAATGAGGGCACAGCTGTAGAGTTCTATGGGCTAGAACATACTCAATATGTCACAGAAAGTTAAATCACAACGCTGCATATAATTTGCTGCCTGCTTTATGATTTAAATGTACACTGTATTGATTTGTGACTAGGTCATAGCTCTCTGTTGCATTTTATGTATGAAAGCATCAATCTGCGTTTGAAATCTTTTAACGCAATAATGCTTCATTTAAAAGATTGCTTTTCACCATCAGTAATGTGCCTACTGTTTTATGTTCTACAAAAATAAAAGATGAGTCAATTTTTAATGAGTCAGTGAGTCCTTAAAAACTGGCATTTTAATTTGTTAAAGTACCCAAATACCAAAAGTAGCAAATAAATTTACTACACAAAAAAACTTTTAATTGAAAATAGAATTTTATCTATTGACGAGTGCCATTCATCTGAGACTCTTTCGGATGCATTATTATTTCAAATTTTGATGTCTAATGAAAATATTCATTTTTGTAGTTCACAGCAACACAAAAGACAATGTTTTAAAATGAGAAATATATAAATACTGGTAAGTGCATGAACAGGTAAGTGCATCTTCTTTGCTTGTATAAATGCTATACATTTATATATATTTTTTTAGAATATTTTTGGCATAATGGCACAAGACATACAAGTATTTTTTTAAATGTTCATGGATCCTCTCAACAAGAATAAACAAAGATCAGTTTTAATTAATCAAAAATCATTAAATAAATCATATACTGAAGCACTAACTGCTAATGCATCTGTGACAGTGGGTTACACAGCCTTAACAGAAAGAGAGGGCAGAGAGAGAGAGTAAGAGAACACCAGGGTAGCTGATGCTTGGGTGCTATATTTTGTTTGTTTTGAGTTTGTAGTGTTTTTTTTTTTTTAAACCCTTTTTTTTTCTTCCTGCAGTTCTGTGCTGGGTCAGTAGGAGGCGCTATCCCAGCACTCCAGCCAGATCATGTTCAGAACTTGATTTTCAGAACAGATTGATAAGGTTCTTTCTCTTGCTACTTTCCTTGAATTATAATATGATCAAGTCCTGGTGCCAGGCCTGTCATCAGAGAAGCTCATGCTGTATTCAATTTGACTGTCATCAAATGAATCAAAGAAACCCAAAAACAAAACTAGAAGCACAATATCTAGCAGCGTCATGCAGA
Organism: Polyodon spathula; assembly: GCF_017654505.1. Classification (NCBI taxonomy): domain Eukaryota; kingdom Metazoa; phylum Chordata; class Actinopteri; order Acipenseriformes; family Polyodontidae; genus Polyodon; species Polyodon spathula. The sequence goes on along the minus strand of NC_054566.1, from coordinate 1,957,802 downwards.
TTCTGGGTTGGAATTTGGTGTCCATTCCAGCAGAGCAGTGACCTCAAGTTCTCTCTCTTCCCACTTTGTTCTCTGACCCAGGAAGCAGTAACCTGACTTTCACCCCAGAGTTCACTTGTGCTCCTAAAGCCCTGCTAATGTGCTGCACTCACAGACAAGGCACAAAAGCATAGAACAAAGATAGGCAATGCCTTGCTTCAGTATTAAATCTTCAGCTTTGAAAGCAAGTTGAACAATTACTTCAAGCTAGGCCGTGCTCATCATAGCTTCCTTTAAGATTAACCCTTTGCGGTCCTATGTCGGACCAGGTCCGGCATCACAATTTTCCCTTTCCTGTCCGACATCATCAAAAAGATGTAAAGCACAGGTCTCTAGTCGTTTTTTCTCTGGAAAAAGCCGAGAAAACCTTTCAATGGCCGAGTGAGACCGATAGGAGCTGAAAAAAAAGGGGGTGTATCTCATAGCCCCATGCACTACAGAGATAACACGGACATAACAAAGGAGATAGCTGCTTCTGCATCCAACGCTCAAAGAATACCACAGATATTTGCAGAGCTTTTTGAGATGTTATAGTAATAAAATAATGACTTGGATCACATTACTGAGGAGTTTGGTGATAAAACGAGTGATCAGGAGAGGATTTATCAGTATGCACGTCTATAAAGAGGTATGTGAAAAATACAGCCAACAAGGGGTGGGGCTTGGCTAGAGATGCAGTACTGAGTGTCCTTTTGCAATTCTATGCCTTTTAAACCCGTTTTACTCTGAAAAAAAATTTAAACAGCGCGTGTATAATAAACAGCGTGTATGAAAATAAATTGGACTTGACGCGCCTGACAAGCACTGAATAAATGGACTGCAAAGAGTTAATTTTGTTCTTGCAAAATCTCAAGTTAATACACAGAGGCCCCCATACATGGGAGTTCTTTCCTCTGACACAATGTCATTCAGTAAGCCAAACGGAAACGTGCCTGCTATATCTTGCTGCAGAGTGTGATGATCAGCCTGTGTCTGTGTGACTGGGGGAGGTGGTGGACTTTAAAGAGTCAGATTAAATATACACATAATCCTCTCTGATCAGTACTGGGGGAGTGCGTGGATAAAATATGAGTTAATTGTCGGTCTTTTCTGCTAGACTACACAACTGTCTAGCATTTTAAAAAAATCAAACAAATGTAGTGTTTGAAATTGGTGAGCACATTTTTACTTCAAATATTTTATTTATTTATCTGGGGGGTGGGGGTGGTATCTTTTAACATGGAAAGACCATCTTTTTCATGTGCTTGTTGTAGGCTTGTTATCCCCCACCGGAGAATATTGTGGAGGCAGTTGCATGACACACATTAGTGTTTTGCATATATCTAGAGAAACGCTTGTCTTATTGTGATGAAACTTTCCAAGGACCTTTGTTAGCACAAGTACTGTAGGGTAATCTTGGGATATATGGAGGCTGTCTATCTGACTGACTTTCAGTATGTCACAATTACATTTCTCTAGACTACTACTTATCCAACTGTAATGAAACCGTCTGAGTCACAGTCTGTGCCATGGGCAGACATCAAAGTCTCGTCCTCTCCCACACCGGAGCATGGGAAGGGAGCATCGAGGCAACCTGTAGAGACACCTCCCGTTCTCGGTGGAAGCGTTACAGGATCTCCTCCACTGCTGGCCCGAATGTATGGCCGAGAGCACTGTGCGTACTGCAGCACCAAAGCACCTAGGGGCACAAAGCACACCGAAACTTCGAAGCCCCAAGGGTGCCAAGCACTGAGGAGCGACAAGCACCAAGAGTGTAAACTCTGGAGCACTGAGGCACCGAGGGTCTGTCCTGTGGGCATCTAAGCACCGAAGGCACCTAATTCCAGACTACTGACGTGCTGGGGCGTCAAGCACAGAGGCATGGAGCGTCTAAGCTTCAAAGGCGCAAAAGAACCAAGGCTCTGAGGCACCAAGCGTCTAAGCACCGAGGGCAGAGATTAAACTAAGCACAGTTGCACAGCGTTTACAGCTCAGTTTATTTCACAGAAGCCAAGTCTTTGATTCTAGGGATGTGGCAAGCCAGCTTCTAGCAAAATATATTGCAGGGGAACTCCAGAAAACTTGAGTGAGACCTCTCACACAGACTTAATCACAGCAACTGGACTGGTTAATTATACCTACCTTACCTTTTGCGAGAAGCAAAAAAGAAATGAGCTCTGTGGAGTGATTATTTGTTTCCTCGGTAGGTGGGAGTAAAAAGATCGGGACTGTTATTATTTCAGGACCAACCCGTGGATTACAACGAAGCAATACACGCCGCTGTATTGCTTGTTATCATTATTATTTACTGTGTTTTGTGTCATCAGACCTTTGGATTTACAAATAAAATCCCACTGCAAAAGGATTATCGTTGTCTGTCTGTTCATTGATCACTGCTGCATTCCTGCACCCGTACACTGTTAACCACTTTACCACAGGTCTACTTTAAAGATCTAACAATGCTGGATCTTAAAATATCATTGTGAGGCACTGTAGTTTTAAATAGTCACTGGAAATAGGACAATGACAAGATAGACAATACAAATGGATCCTTTGTGCCAGGAAAGGGTTTTCACATGTGGTAGGGATTAAGATGCATTAAAAAAAAAACATGAGAAATATATTTCAGTGTTTAATTATTTAAATATTTAGCCAAGGGTCTGTTTTAAAGCCTTATAGCTTGCTCACAACTTTGATGGAATGTAATATGGCACAAACAGTTCAAAGGAGCCTGTTGAATAGACACATCTGTTGAATGTAAAACAACATTTAGTTATATAAAAGTCCCTGTTTACAGCTTTAAAGAAATGCCACAACTGTCAGTGTAGTAAAATTTCCCAGTGGCCCCGAAAGTATAGAAATAAATCCCAAGGTCCACAACTTCAGACTGATGAGAGCAGACTGCAACTGTCTTGCATGATTAAAGACTGTGTCACAGCTCACTGGAGACTCTGCTTTTCGTGCCATCCTGAAGGCAGTGAGCTACGTGACTGCATGTCAGGAAGTCACCCACATTAAAAGGCATGCTGCAGACACAATAACGAACTGAAGCGCTGCAGCTTACTAGAATGCATGACAAGGCTCTACAGAAATACTTGTTTCTGAAATGGTAGGACCGCGTTACAGGATTATCACTTCATATTTAGTTCAAATGAACAGGAAAATTCTGTTACCTGAATTTATAATATTTTACAGTTTTATGGCAACAGCCTATCTTTATATATATATATATATATATTATTATTTATATATATATATATATATATATATATATATATATATATATATATATATATATACACACACACACACACACACACACACACACACACACACACACACACACACACACACACAGTAATCTGTTGCATATCCGACCACGGTGGAACCAGAGTAAGAGCGGATATATAAAAAGGCAGATGAATGAATCCTGTTTTAAATATCATTATACACAGCTGTAGCAATTACTATATTCACACAATTATTGTTTTGAAATTCAGCTTTTATTAGGGCGCTCCCCTTAATCCCTTGTTTAGAAAGGACAGGGTAGCTGTCTGCCGTGTGGGTGCGTGCATTCGCTGCTGAGTGACAGGCAGGAGATCGAGACGGAGGTTCAAGTTGATATGCCCCGCAGACGAACAGGATTTATTTAAATATCAACACACTGAACAGCTCACGTGACACTACCAGCAATGGTAGCGCTGGGAACACAATACAACACAGTGTACAAAAACGTTGGTAGGATCTGCAATCTCTGAACTAATCTTCCCTGTTCAATAATAAACTAACGTTGCCGAAGAGCTTGATCATGGTGGATAAACGGCTCGGGAGGATATGTGACGGGCGGATACGCGACAGATTACTGTATAATTAAACTGTATGGACCCTGCTTTAAATACCTGATTATATATATAAAAAAACCAGTACTGACCCTAAACCAATACTTTATAAACTGTGGCACACTCATTAAAGTATTACCGTGACAAGCTAGACTGACCTAGATGCTCTTATCTACACATGTTTGCTAAGACAATTCCAGGCCCAGCACTGCCTATAGCAAGCATGCGCACTGTGGAGTTCTCTCCACTCCTAACAGTACATCAAACTGCAAACTCAATCTCTATTTGAAATCCTTTCTACGACAAGTGACATTATTTTCAATAACAGAATTGTACCACTGAAAAATAACAAAAAAAAAATGTTAACACAAATAAATAGATTAAATAGACTTTTTCCCCCCTCGATCAGTTTGGACAACAAAACCCAACCAAAATTACGACAAAAAGACTAGGGGCAACTATAAGTAACCAACTGAAATTAAAAAAAAAAAAAAAAATACATTTGTGACAGACGGAATCATTGAATAATTAATTGAAAAAAGCAACATGAGCTTAGCACAAGGGATCAGTAGCTTCCAGCACATCATCATATTGTTTTCAAAAACAGCTATAGAAATATACTTTTAATCTTGATATTACAAATATGAAAAAAGCTTTTAATAAACACGCCAGCAACACAATGTAAAATGATGTTTTCCAACTGTTTACAGCTTGTGAGCTGATGTTTGACATACAAAAAAAAAAAAAAAAAATGACAGTCCGTCCAAGCATTATTATTGAATATAATAATGTGGATTTGATTTTCAAGAAGGGTTATGTGTATTTCAAGTACAAACAATGTGTGTCTGCAAATGAATAACCAACTACCTCGATCCTACAACGCAGGCATCTTCATATCACAGTTCACAAGTCCAGAGCCATATTCTGAGTGGAAAGTTTTACTAGCAAAAAAAAAAAAGTGGTAAAAACAAGTCCCTCAAATGATAGATTTTAAATAAAAACACATGGATCCTATTTATACAATGTTTTTGACTTTAAATAATGTTTACTTTGGACCTGTTTGTTAAAGATTATGTTAATTAATTAAATCAAGTTTGTAGTTGAATGAAATCTTTTCTCAACTGTTTGAGAGAGGGTTTAGAGGTTAATTTCACCTTTCAGATCCCAGTTTAATATAAGAATGTTTATAATTTCTACATCCTTAAAACAGTCTTTATTTTGAACTCATTAAATCAAGTTTTGACAACTATGAGACATCTCAGCCGGTATAAAAAGTATTTCTATTTCAAAGCAAGAGATTTATTTAATTACACTTCTATTTGTTCTACAATGCTAGTTTTTGAATAATAGAAACGTTGGCCCACCAATTATTTTGTATGAAAAAGAAACCTAGTAAATGACGCAGAAAAGAAAAATAAAATTCTGAGAAAGGCATATCATTGGACGCAAATATACTGATGCACAACAAAAAAGCTATGTAAAAATTGTTACATCAATAGCTCGTTGGGCACACACATAATGTTATTTACATTTTAAATAGTGAGCCGATAGGTTTGTTGATTGTTTCAGTAGTATTATTCCTTGGGATAACAAAATACTCAAGTCATGTGATTTCATAAAAACGCCAGGTGCTCAGTGTTTGGTATCTGAGTTGAGTTAAAATTGCCAAAATTAGTTGATTAATAATCTGTATAATAGCCATTTGAAAAGATATGATTTTAAATAATGCAAGAACAGCGAAAGATACGACCATACCCCACTTGAGTAATGAAGATCACCTGGTTATCGGCATGATTGAAGGCGGTCTGTCTGTGAGAAGTTGCCTGGAGAATGCTGATTGTTGAAGCAGAACATCTCAGACTAAATATAGACAAACCAGGAAACCGGCTCTGTGAGGGACAGGCCATGTCCTGGAAGGCAGAGGGTCACCACACCGGCCCAGGACCTTTATGCTGACTGTTGCGTTGTTCAAGCCAAACAGTGGGGCAGTGGAAGTGTGATGATCTGGGGAGGAATCTCGTTCAATACAAGAACCCCTTTGGTGCAGACTGAGGTCAACCTTATTGCTCAGCGATACATTGACGAAGTCCTTGAGGCAAAGGTTTTTCCGTTCCAAATCCAGGAAGTGACGATTTTCCAGCAGGACAATGCAAGACCACACAGTGCTAGGATTACAATTGTATGACTTCAAGAAAACAATGTCTAGGTCTTGCTGTGGCCAGCTTTCTCTTGTAACCTGAGTCCAATAGAACATCTGTGGAAACAAATCGCAAGTGCCATCCACAGGAGATAACCTTCACCAGCTGGCTGCAGCTGCAAAGGAAGAGTGGAGGAACATCCCACAGCAGTCTATCCAGAGGCTGATCAGGTCTATGCGTCAGCGCTGCCAGAGGTCATACCCGCTACTAACTTTGTAAAGTTTTTATTTTGATAGAGTGTCTCGTTTCAAACTGAAAACTTGTCATGATTCTTTGTTTTTGTTCACATTTTGTTTGATATCTATGTTTAAAATATTTGATTAAATCCATTAGATTTGAGTGTTGCAGTTCTTTTGTGCACAGGGCTGGATTAACGCATAGGCAAACTAGGCATGTGCCTAGGGTCCAAACTCACATTTTCATTGTATTACATGTAACATGTACAGAAACAAAGCATTCACATCCAGCGATCTTTGAAAAAATACAGCTGTGTTGGTGTGAATCATCAAGGGTAGAGAGTTCTATAGGGTACAGACCTCTACCACATGTAACACCTAGACTGACTTGTATGCCAAAACACTGACGATTTCTCTTCAAGAAAAGGTCATTTTCTTTAATGAAGCAAGTCAAAACCCACCCGATCAAAAGAACAAGGAGGCATTATTGATGATTTTGCATGCAACAATGTACAGACATGTTTGCTTTTACTACTTATTTTTATTATGGAGCTACAGTTAGTGAAAAATAGTTTGAGCCCCTTCTATATTTTACCATTTTCAGCTTTGTGTGGTGTTCCTTGTTTGTTTGAACTGTTGCCTTTTTATTCACTAAATCAGGAAAAGTGGTTGTCGAGGTGTGCTGCAGGATTTCACAAAGGCTTCAGTTGTTTCTGGTTTTATTCTGAAATGCATTTAGCACACCCCCTATAGTTTAATTTTCTATCAGATTCATTCAGTCTTAACTTCAAACTGAGAACTATACCTGTTGTAAAGGTTGGAGGGCTAGTTATAGACTATATGTATATAATGGTGTGTGTATGTATGTTTGTACGTGTGTATGTGGCTGTTTGTTAAGGGGTAGCCCCGGGCCCGTGTACATACGAACGGATCCCGAGTAACTACCCAATTAGGTATGGACAAACACGTAGTGATATGAATCACTATGAAACAAAAAGGGTTGTTTGGTGCAGAACGTGCACTGCACGTGACCCCTACCCAGCCGGTATACCGTTTTTTCGGTTTGGGTACATTACCCATGATAATGTTCATAACTATGACAAGGAAAATTTGCAATTCCTTATTAATAGCGGTTAAAAATATTTCGACAATTGCATACAAACATGGTTGTTTGTACCAAGTGATTAGTTCACTTACCATGACTTAGGAATCGTTTCACAGTTTCTTCTAGGATAAGCTTGACATAAAACTGTATGAACATGATACGTATACAAAACAATGGTTTTGACAATGAAACTGTTGACACAAAATTACCGTTTATGGTGTTGACTTTGTTTGGGGTTCTGTTACCCAGAGCTTGCTGCTGGGCTGCTGTCTTTCTGACGTCACACGCAGCTTTTAGAGAAACGCCTTCTCCAAACCTTGCAGCACAGCACACATTTTCAACATGCTATATTTACATTTGTCTGGATTATCAACCTATACAGAGTCAGTTTGATGTAATTGATTAACATTAACTTTATTAAATATTGTAATATGTAATAAATAGTGTCTAAAAGTACCATGTAAATAAATAGCAAACGATATCGTAAGCTGTTCCGACACGAGTTCTTGTGTTGGTAAGAGTTTATACAGTTTTATCGTTTCTGGGGTATGTGAAACAACAAATTTGTTTTTGTCAAGGTATGTGAAGAAATGTTTTTTTTGTACAAATTCCACATGTGTAATAATCATTAGTGCCAAACAGCATTGGAAACTTACTTGTGCAATGTCATGTGACATGTAAGCCAGTGACATGTTCTAGTATTAAAATTAATTTTTTTATGGTGTTGCTATACATATTTTATTTATCTTGTGAAAAATTGAAGAACTCACATCTGCTGTTAAATAATAACCCTGTACTGGTACACGTTTGTGTTTTACACAATAATACCGATCATTTCCAAATCTTGTTTACTAGCAACTGAACAACGTATTTATTTATTTATTTATTAATTACATTTTATGTTAAAATGTTGTAACAAACTGCAGCACCACGTCATTTTGAGCAAAGAATAGATCTTAATACTGTTGTAGTACAACACAGAGTGTACAACTTTAGCGTGTTCTTTAAAAATTCTGATTGTCTTAAAAAAGAAATTAAAACGTACCAAGTTATTTTGGTAGTAAAATACAAAATACCAGATGTTTAAATCATTCCATGAAAGGAAGTGTGATTTGTTGGTTTTATTGTTGTGAATTACAGTAGTGATTTACATTTTTTGTAAACCTTTACTTTATAACTTATTACATTATGTACTGTAAACGTGATATTAAGTTAGCACGGTTTTTATTTTTAACGGTTAACCATGCTAATTTTACACCGTCCCATCCCTACATGTGAGCATTTCAAAGATCCGATTCTTTTGTTTTCATAGCCTGGAAGTTGTTGTTTCCCTATCTAATATCCACTTAGATAGCAAATGCAAGTCTTTTACTTTATCTTTTACCTTCTCTGAGCCAACCTGCTAGCACTCACTGTTTAACCCATGCCCCTCTGTATTTGGGACCGATTAATGCGGATTTCAACACAATCAGGGCTGACTCGGCAGGAATACCCCACAGGCACACATGAACCCAGCAACCCCAGATGTTGTTTTTAGCTCAGGGTTATTAAATCCTTTCAGGCAGGATATTATTGTAAGGCAGACCTTGCCCTTTGTCTGTGGATGTGATTTGTTCATATGTACTGCATACGTTGGGGAAATTCAAAACAAAATATAATAACTTCTGATTTATTAAAATAGATGGTGCAGATCACAATCAAAGAAATTTATTAAATAAACTACTTTCATTACAGATTATATTACTATTGCTAAATCTTCAATACTAGGTGAAAATAGCACCTGTGCAATTCACTGATCAATACAGCTTACTCACTACCTATATGTTAAGCTGATTGATTAACGTCATTAAAATATTCCTCTGTAGCCGCTGTCTTCCCCTATCAGTCACTTCCTGTCATTTGCCTTTCCTTAAAGTATTCCTGGCTGTAATTTGGGATGCAGAACCTTTGAGCAGTCGGATAACATCTTATCAATCAATTTTAACTAAACTCCACACCTCCTGGCATGTGTGAATAGGATGCAAGTGGTGACTCAGGGCTGTTCAACAGATCTCTCAAAAGAAACAGCCTTCCGATTTGTGCTGTGATGTCTCTGCAGTTCACTGGCACAGGTGTTTGGCACATTCCGTCAAATGCCAAGTGTTTCCAGATAAACCATAAAAACATTCAAAGCTGTCTGAACAATTCTGTATCTTCAATGAAACAGACCCTTCTTTACATAACATCTTTCCCACTATTTTAGTGACTGTTGTAAAACAAGATTTCCAGCCAGCTTTACAGCATTTAACACAATCTCTCATTTTAACTCTGGCTTTTTCCCAAATAGCTTCTGGATTATTGTAATAAATATTCTACTACATTAAAACACGTTTGGTCTTATTGGATTAGAAGTTCTAACATTTTTTTCCTCTTTATTGAACTAAACCCCATATTTGCCAATGTATCCAAACTCATAATATTTATAGCACTGTATTTAGTACTTATTAGGAGCTCGCAAATCAGTTTATTAAAAGCACAAGTTGTCTCATTCTGTTTAGGTACAGGCAGCATTTGCCAACTTCAAGCTTTTCAGCTGCTTCCAGGAATATTCCGGCAGGCAGAACACAACACAAAAAATGATCACTTTAAAGTTATGCATTTTAAGTGCTGGAATCCAGACACCCAAACAGCCAGCCACTCTGTATTACAGCATTTGAATGGTAAGAGCTTCATGTTTCAATGATCAGGGTCTGGGCCAATCAGAAGATATAGCCCCACAGTTCTCCAGCTCAGCGAATAGCTGTGGTTCCTGCCCTGCACATGACTGAATGTGCTCCTGTCCATCATCTGGGTCATATATAGTTCAATTCAAGTGACGCAGACAGGGCTGCAAGGAAATCTGGAGCTGTGCAATATCTCGCCTTGTCTGCATTTTGAGCTACTGATATTTGCTGACAGAACTAATGGCTGAATTCCTATCTGTGAGGCCAGGGAGCCTGACGACTGGCAAACAGAGGGAAAGAGAGAGAGCTGCAACTTCTTTACACTTAAGGGAAGTTATCCTTCCTTTGACACCAGCTACAACTGTTTTTGTTTGTGTGTGTGACAGCAACGTGGCTGATGTAATGCATCTAACCAGATTTAATCTCCTCTTTGTTAGGTAATTTATTATTATTATTATTATTATTATTATTTTTATTATTATTATTATTATTATTTCCTACATGGAAACATGTTACAGCTTTTGAGAGAGCTGTTACGGAGATCCGGTCCTGTCACTACTACTGATTGTTGCATCCTTCCACTCTTTGTTCTTCCCAATTTTCCTAAAAAAAAATGCTTAGATTATGTAATATAAATAAGAGATTTTAATGATACATTTCTTTAAAAAAAAAAATTCTTCATGTATTTTTGTGTTGCTGTTGTGTAAAAGTCAAATGCACATTCCAAGTCTTTGCCTGTATGGAAGTGAAAGCTGACTTTGCCTAAAGCGTTGGTTTCGGTGCAGGCAGACAGGGAGGAACTCAGCCAGACACGGACAAAAGCATGAGCCAAAACCAGACAGTCCAGGTCAGTCAATAGGCCATCAGAGCAGGAGCCGGGTCAGCCAGCTGCTGTGCACAAACAAAATGGATGTGAGAGGTGCTCATGTGGGACTTCCTGACTGGCCTTTCAAAAAGACGGACAGTTGTTTTGTTTTTTTTGTTTGTTTCTTTTCCTTGTATCTTTTTTTACTCAGATGTTCTCATCCAAAGAAATGTGTACCCAGTAACAACAAAAATCATCTCAAACTGGCACAAATCTCCCAAAATAGCTGTATTTATGAAAAAAAGGGTGCGGAGGAATTATTTTCAGTTTCTTTTTTTTTTTTTTTTAAACAGAGCAGGAATGTGTTGAGTGACAGAAAGTGCTCCAAGCCTCCCTGTTTTCAGTCGCGCTGCTTTTGTCTAAAGCTTTTAATCCGAGTGCTGCTGCTTAAAAAAAGCTCTCCGAGTTTGAGACAAAAAAAAAAAAAAAAAAAAAAAAAAAACTTACGATGTGCCTCACAACGTCCGCCAATGCGGTGGCAATAATGCTTTAATTGATCTTAATAATTAATACAGTTGATACTGCGGTAGAGTTCTCAAACATTACTTTAGATGAACTTCTAGACAATACCCTGCTGTGTGCCGGCTCGACTGCAGTGTGCACTGCTGTTATCTCTGAGGAATTGTGCTGTAGACTCTGATGGGTTTTTGAAATGCCTTTACGCGTAAAATCCTGTAGCATTTCCTAGATAATTACTACAGTATGCTGTTGTGTGGGGAATTATTTATCTAATGCACAGGTACTACTGCAGAGATGGATGCAGGACTAGTTTTAAAAGACATTTTAAATATTTCTAAGCTACATTTTGACTATATAAACATGATCTCTAAGAGCTTTTCACAAAGATTTGCTTCTTTTCACATATACAATATATAATCCTCACTAATCTTACACTATAAATATTATATGAAAAAAAAACAAAGTCCATCTGGATTACACAATAATTGATTTATGTTTGAGTGATTGGTTAAGATGTTAGTTTAAAATAATAAAAAAAAAAAAAAAAAACCCAACTCAAATAAATCAACCTTTGCTCTAATCAGGCACTTGATGTGGTCAGACTCTGTCCCTCCATTCAGTGACTCTACCTGGATTTGAATAGAAACCAGACAGTAATTCAAAGGACAATAGAGATTTGTTAGCACAGTCACAACGAAGCATTATGTGTCGAATTATGTTTCGACTACGTCTTGATGGACGGGGAGGACTGGGGGGGGGGGGGGGGGGGGGTGGCGGGTGGCCCACATGACCGGCCCGGTGCAATGAACAGGAAATTACTGCCTTTCACAAACCACTGGCAGGTCGACTCTGACAACACAAGGAACATTACTGTGTTGTGTTTAAGACTCCTCGATTGGCTTTCTTTACCATTTAAAGCTTTAAGGAGAAAATAATGTGTGTGTGTGGCACTTCCTTTTTTTCAATGACATGCTTGTTAAACATTCAGGTACTTCATAGACATTGTAACCATTCCTTTTCTCCCGGTCTCTGCCAGACTCCTGGTAGCAGCCATTCCTTTTCTCCCGGTCTTTGCCAGACTTTTTAAAAGCAACTTCCAATAGTTTAAACAGCTACTGGAAGTTGAATAGATTAACATCTACTTGGATGTGTGTTTACCTTACAATTAAAAGATGAAACATTGTTTATATCTAACCATTGCGATTACCCATTTAAAAACCTGTGCTGGATCCATATTACAACATAAAAAATTAAACAGTCTTTATTCTTTCAACACTGGATTCTTTGAAATAAAGCAGGATGAGGGCCTGTGTTTGAAGTCTATTCAAGGAATAACATGCCTGGGATGACCTTTACAGGTTACTAGGGATTTCTACAAAAGGGGAGATAAAAGTTGTAATTTCTGGCTCTTTATATAAGATGACAGGAAAACTCAGAGACATACAGGACTTAAATAAGTTACAAAAGTTAAAAACTGATAAAAGTAAATTTAAGGAAATCAGCAACTGAAAATATTATAAATCTATTGCAAGACACAATCTGTTAAACACACTGTTTTTAAAGCAGTCCACTATACAGCTATACGTAAGGGGCACAATTGAAAATAATTGAGAAAAGTATTTTGTTTTTCATTGCTTTTATGGGGAAAAATGCAATCACGCAGTTACGTCTTCCATCTATCCCCATTAAAAACACCTGCCCCTGTATGAGGTTCCCGTGTATGACAGGGCTAAGTGGTTACATAAATATACCTGAGCATCACAGAATGTATCCACTATGGGAAACAGCTCATATGTCTCTCAAAAAAATAAAACCTATTTATACTTCTACACTTAAAACCGCTCTTGTTGGATGGCATAGCATTTATTGTTTTGTCGTACATAATCACAATTTAAACCGTTTGTTATGGTCAAGCCAGAAATGACAGCTATATCCCAAGTGTCTCGCAGCCTGCTCTTCAATCCTCCACTGTAGCTGCACAGTGTGGCCAACCAACTCCCAAACATACATCTGTGTGGGGAGCCGACAGCACGATATTCGGGTAATACAGTACATGCACGCTGCAAACACCGACACTCATCTTGAGCATCATCCTGGAAATATTATTTCCCCTACCTTTGTATTCATAATGTATTCTCACTAGCTTTGCATATCAGTTCAAATGTGTTTGCTTGTATCACGGAAACCCTGATTTGTCTTACACTAAACTGAATTTCAGTTTCTAAATAGCAAAAAAAAATAAAAATAAAATACAGTAAATGGAAATGCTTAGTTATTGCTGCTAACTAGCGTTAAATTTGTACTACTTTGTACTACTAATTTCTCTAGCTGACTTGCCATCAAAAACACAAAAAACATGAACTACTGAAAACAGTGTTCTTTATACAGTAATATAGTACATGTACAGTTTACTGTCAGCATACTGAATTTTGGAATATTAAAATCATGAACTAGAGGGAGCACTGTATATTTGTACTATCTGTGGCAACATCATCTTGTAAATTAGTCTCACGATTATTATTATTATTATTATTATTGCGCTTTAGTAACCGAATATCAAAGAGGACAGATATAAGCTAGGGTTATCTGACTTCCAATGGTGCCTTTCTGGCTGTTAGGAGATGCACATTTTCGTTTTATTCCTTCTTGGTTTTGGTTTCACAACTGCAGTTTCTCTCTGATCTGCGGAGTGCCACCATTGTGATGCAGAAACTCCAGACTGTCTCACTGGGAAAGGCAGAGATGTGATTAAGAGTAACAGAATGTTCAGTAAAAGGTGTGGGCAGCGCACGCAATGCTGTTTCTGCATGCCCTGAAAAAATCTTAAAGGAAAACACCTCCTCTTCAGACTGAAAGCATTCTTTTGGAAATATGAGCAGCACATTACCAGCAAAGTTATTTGATGAGCAATAATGTGCAAAGCATGAGTAAGTACAAAAACAATGTAGTAAGCGTAAAACAAAAGCGTACTGGATGACTTCTGACAGGGACTTGGCAGCAGGTTCATTTTTAGGTTTCTCTCACAATACATGTTCATGACTATTCTACATCATTCATCCACAGATCCTGCACTGTCAATAACTGACTTCGAATGTAGCTTTAAAACTACCAGCAACAGGGTTATGTAAATATATTTTAGTACCATGTATTATTTAGCCTTTCACTGACAAAAATGATTTTTGGGTATTCCATAACTTCAATATTGCATGAGATTACTACAGAAGAGCAACCTGAAATGAAATGACATGTGCTTCTTCTTGAGAGCACTTTCTTTTTCATCCATAGTGCTGAAAATATAAACCCTCTACTGCACAAGCAATGTTATGGGAAGTACAAATGATGGCAAATTTATACATGGTTTTCCTCTTGCATTAAAAATCAAGAAACTATGCGACAGGCTTTTTTTCTGTTCAGTGAATATCAAGGTCAATTAGAAACCATGTCTGCTGACTTTTCTCAAAGCATTACAGCACATCAGACAGTCGCATCAAATATTAGGACCCGGAGCAGCTCATCTGCTGCTCTGGCCTACATTCATTCTGATACGTTTGTCATTCTTTGTTATATGAACAATGTCCAGCAATGTCAGCTGCATGTCCCCTTTTAAAAAGGATAACAGAACAATACAATTTAAAGCAATTTGTCAAATAGAATTTGTATGCTATGCTTATCATTGATAATATACTATTGTTACTGAAGTTTATGTTACCTTTGTTTTTATTTTTGCATGCATTTTAAAATCTGAACTTCAAAACACTCAATCATAGTTCAGTATGGAGAATCCGCAATGTGGATGACTTAAACAGCAATTAAACAGACGAATGAATGATGACAGTGAATTTGGCCGGTAGACCTTGTCCGTGGGTGCTGACAGCCATCTGTAATTTTGGCCAGCTAGCGGAAACACCTTGACATCATGCAGTTTAGTGCCGCGGATAGGAAGTGGCTCGTATGCCAAACCATGACTACAAAAATGAAAATGATGAATGGTAAATGCAACAACTGGAGTGCGCAATGCCACCTACCCCAAAAAATAGGAAAAGCAAGCAGCTGAAACACGGGTCTGCCCCTCACGCATGAAATGCACTGAGGGAGATCCCAGCCTCTCCAGCCTGCCACGCACCCTGCACAAACTAAATACGAACCGCTCTGCACTCAGGTAAAGACCTCTCCTCGTCGGTAGGAGGAAACCTTGGGGAATCCATGGCTGAGGGTAGCCCTTCCTCCAGGCTCTAAAGTGTCCCTCTCAATGTTTGGTCCCGCCACACATGACTGAGAGGCCAAACAAAAAAGAAGCAACATGAATGTAAGCCACACTGTTTTTATGGTGCTTGAATATAACATGTTGACTAGTGGGCAGATTCTCCTTCCAGAAATACAACCAAGTTTTCCAGGAAGATAAAGGTTTTGACAATAGTTTTTTTTGTTTGTAAAATAAGAAATTGAGATAAATTTGACAATAACTTATTTTTTAAACAAATATAATTTGAGTATAATATTCATCTATAAACAAATTATATAGAGATATAATAATAATATATATATTATATATATATATATTATATATATATATATATATACATTGGTGAAAGATACATCTTTTAATAGTTGCAAATATTATTACATGATTTGGTCAGACTACAAACCTTTCCAACATAGGGTTGCAATTTATTTTGAGCTACTGAATTACCAAAAGCTTCAATGACACTTAAGTGATTCGAATAAACCTCCAGTATCAGAGGATTAGTAGATGATAAATCATTAAAAATAACAAATATATTCAGCTGTGAATTCAACATTTTGCTTTGACAAAGAAAGATACAAAAAGCTAATTTTGCAGTTCGAGGAGGATCAATCATCACATATAACCAAACATTGAAATGCCTCAGTTATTTTGCTGGATGTACTGATTCTCCAGAAATCAAATAATCCCCTCTAAATGCTACCAGATTTACTGAAGACAGCACAGAAGAATATACCAGGGCTGCTAATGCAATCTGCAGATTGTCAGTTTAGAACCATGTTTAATCTGCAGTGTATGATTTCATTGTTATTGTACATTCCAAAGGAAGCTGGAGTTCATTGCTTTATTCCCTTCTCTGCAAATCATTTACTTTGAGAGTTCCAAATTCTAAAGTGGTGAGCTTTACCTAGCTGTAAAGTACAACTTGAAAAGATTGGGTTGATATTTTCTATCAGCGAGCAGGCAAGAGGCAAGATGTTTACTAACATTGAACTGAATCCACCAATGGCCTTTTTTCATTCATATAACATCAGCTTTATGCCGGAGAATATAAACAATTCCCTTGCAATTGTAACGCAGTATGACTGCCGCATTATTGTGCTGTGTCAAAGCACTTTCAGTATTTATAATCAATTCCTTTTACAGTGGAAAAAAAAAAAGTTTGTTCAGATATAAAAAAAAAAAAAGAAAGGATTGTTCAGATAATACGATCTAGTAATCTTGTATTTATTCGGCTGAGCACTTCGGACACTACAGCCTTGTACCTGATGTAGCTGCAAACTCCCCTGCAGCCCTACTGCCGGGTCAGTAGTGATCATTTGAATTTGCAGTGGGGGAGTGAGAAAGCTGTGGGGCTCCACTTCCCTCTACCCCGAGATGACAACCTCTCTCTCCGTTTCAAAACTGCGGGGCTCCAGTTCCCCAGTTTCAAGGGATGCATCTCCTACGGCCAAGTACAAGAATTCAGAGTGCAGCCTGGGACACAGAGAGAAGGGATGCTAGGTCACCCATTCTGGGCTATCAACATACCCAGTGCCCCACTGTTTCACAGAGATAAGAAATATGGAAATCAATTAGTTAAATACTTGCAGAAAAACATCTATATAGAGAGATACTGTCCCAGATGAAATGTGATGATTGGATACTGTAGAGAAGAGATTAGGTTGATGGTTAAAACAAAAAATGCAACATAACCTTTTGTTTGATTTGAATGCTTCACTGAATAGAAATAAAGGAGACTCTCAGAATGTTTTATCGTTCCTACTAGTCAAATACATGACGCCATACAAAAATACTCATGCTTAACTTAAGCTGAATTGTAAGAAATAATTTTAACTTTCTCATATTCAATACAATATAAAAGGGTAAATGCACAGTAGCATATGCACATTTTTACAAGCATCTATTCAAGATTATAATTGAAACCGTTTGTTGGTGGTAGCCCTTTCTTTAGTTTTACGATTGAGATTTTCATGTATTTTAAACATAGCTGTAAATCTATGTTTAATATATTAAAACCTTTGCACTAGAGGTATATAATCTTATACTTTGTCTTTATAGTAGTACTTATAGTTAGTACTTTTTAATTTTCACATTCAGTATTAAGATACATGCTGAAGAATATATCATGACAAATAATAATTTAATACATGTTTAAAATCAACACTATAAAATAGTGTTTAATAGAATACTGCTGTTTAGCATTCTTTCCAAGTAAGATGTTAAAATGATTTACGTATGAAAGAAACTATGTAAAGTAAAAAGGCTCAGGCTGTGGTCAGTTCTTTAATTTGCACTGTGTATAAGTCTGTCACGATATCTACATAGTGGTTAACGTATATTACAATCAACAGTACATGTTTGCCTTATTTGTAATGGCTTATCTGAATGCACCTTGCTGGTAGTGCTCTGAGAATATGCTGTGAACTCTGGCAGGCACATGGTGTTGAAATACAACGCCCTGGACCTTGGCAGCTGCACTGTGAACTCTTACAAATTGTCACTTCGTAACTCTTGTGGGAACTCCTGTGCATAGTTGGCAGCCTGCCCCTGTGGTTCACTGAGGGGTTTTCTTGTTTTTCCAGGTTCCCTGTTCCGTATTCTGCTGTACTGCACGCAGCACTTTCACTTCAGTAGATGAGCGCAACATTCTGAGGCCCATTCTGCAGTCAGTGCGTTTCCCTTATCAATGTGGGAATCACAACAGCTTTTGATAGAAATAGGAACACGTTGTGTTACAGTTTATGCACAGTACGTATCATGTTGTGCATAACAAACGGTACACTTATTAATTTGGTGGGTTATGGTGCTACAGTGCAAAAAACTGCTTTTAGAAAAAAAAAAATTGAACTTCGATACAACTAAAAAAAACAGTGCACAACTGAACCTCAATATGAAATGAACACTGGGGGGGAGCTGAGCTGAGCTTCTAAG
Organism: Polyodon spathula; assembly: GCF_017654505.1. Lineage (NCBI taxonomy): Eukaryota > Metazoa > Chordata > Actinopteri > Acipenseriformes > Polyodontidae > Polyodon > Polyodon spathula. The sequence goes on along the minus strand of NC_054566.1, from coordinate 1,939,263 downwards.
ATTTCCAACGATACCGCCCCTTTCAGCCCATCTGCTACAATGATGGAGCAATAGACTCAATGATGCAGTTGTACTCAATTACAGGCACCATTTGTGGAGCCCACTTAGCACTGAATACATTGTGGCGATGCTGTGTTGCAGCGCCAGGATATACCAGTATTTTTTTTTTTTTTTTTTTTTTTAACAACAATGCAAAATATCATTATAAAGAGACTCACTTATTTATGCTAATCGATGCTTGATTATGTCAAGAAACATTTTCCCAGGGAAAGCGTGAATATGTTAAAAGCATTGCAAGTGCACTGTGAAAGTTCTCTACGCGCTCCAGAAATGGCTCCATTGTTTATTAACTCCACCCACTTGTGACATCATTAACCTAAGCTGTGAGCTCTCACATGACGAGATGCTTCACTTCAGCCAGTCGTAGTTCCGGCTAGGAGTACCGCAGAGTCTGTAGGTGGTGTTTATGGTGCCCGAGTAATAAATGCGTAACCTTCGGTGCACTGGCGTCACAAAATGAATGGGGCTGAGTTTTAAGAGTTAAAGCCAAAGTCACAGCTTGCAAAACAACACCTAGATTAATATCATATTATTTCCAAAACTGTTTACTTATACTGCAGTGCACCGAGTTTCTATAATGCATAAAGATAGTGGCCGAATAAAGAATATGAGAGAATAAAGTCTTGCGGCTCTTCAGATATCCAGCACTACTTTTTTCTATTTATTTATTTTAACCAGAACTGCTCAGAATGCGGCTCATAGTGCTTTCATCACTGACACCCACTTCCTTATAGATTGCTGTAGCATTTCAGGCATTCTAAATTGGGTAAAACATACAGTAGCTTGGTGTCTTAAAATCTCTCTGCAGGATTTTCCCGCACTGAACGTTGCAGATATGAGGGAGCAACTTGGAAAATGCGCGATTCCCGGTGCTGAAATTCAAGCCCTGATCTGAATGTTATGAAACTAGCAATCATTAACTCATATTATTGCTCCTACTTTTTTGCCTATGTTACAGTGTCAGGTTACATTGGGTACCATTAGTAATGCATTTTCTTTCCATTGAGTTACAAGTCATTATACATTAAAGCGCTGGAGTCTCAGGACTCGACAGCAAGACTAAGCCCGCGTATTGTTTCTCGCAGTGCTTTTAAAGTATTCACGCTTGCCCTGGCAAAATGTTTCTTGACAATCAAGCATGTACATGTATAACAGAAATACCAGAAGAATCGTGATACATTCAATGACAAACGTTTCAACTGGAAGCCTTTTTTAATGTCTACTCGAAACACTTGTCATTGAATTTATTAAGGTTCTTTCAGTATGTACAAAATTCTGCACTAGTGAGTGTTTAACAGTTATGGATGACATACCATATAATATAACAAATTCAATTCACAAAAATTGTACATAAAAAGAAAATTTGCTTCCAGAATCATCTGGAATTGCAGCCTTTTATGTACAAACCATTCTTTGTTTGTCATCATTTAAAAAATGTCAGTATGGTTAAATGTTTCAAGGAAGCATGATAAAAAAATAAGGAGGGATTGCAGGTTTCCAGCTGCACAGCAACTTGTTTAATTACTATTTTTCTAATTTGACAACAACAGCTTTCGAAACTTGATGCTTCCCATTTCAAAACACTTGAGTAACACATGTACAATTAGCCCTCTTCTTTCACTCTCTTGTAACTGAGACATAATTAAGCAAATGTATGTGCATTAGTGTCAATCCTGATGCCGGTTTCATGAAAAGGAGAAAAAAAATTCAAGAATGAAAATGTTGCGAGTTAGAGCCGGGCACAAGGCCAAAGAAGCAGGGTGCACTTGTCAAACTGGGTCATTTCATTTCAAGTCTGCTCGGTCCAAAATCCTCTGCAGTGGAACCTGAGAACAATTACTTCTTTCAAATCCTCAGATGACTACTGTTCAATTTACAACCAGCTGCCTGCAATTCCTTCTGAAGAAAGTCACATACTGACAGTAGGCATTCATTACTGATCAGTGTTTTTTTTTATTCAAAGTAAATACTAAAACATGTGAACTGGCACAGATAATGTACAGAGATTGTATCATGAAAAATAACAGAATCGTGCTGTAGTTTGTTGCAGAATAATTGGCTCTATAGACTACGTACTTTATTTGAAAGTTCTGAAGGACTATTTTATTGAAGAATGTTTAGAACCATTCTCTTATGTTAAAACAGAGCTGTGAAAACTAAAAGTAAATGACTAACCTCTAAAACAAAACCAAAAAGGTTTTGTGAACTGCAAATTTGATCTAATTAATCAAAATGGGTTTTAAAAAAAGTCATCAAAAGCAATACTTAAAACTTTTTTTTTTTTTTTTTTTATCTTTCTTGTATTTAAGCTGACTGCACATTCTTGGCATAGTACAACTTATAAAATGATATTAGTATTTGAAACCAGACTGTAGATATGATGTGCATTTCCACTGTAATTTAAAATCTTTCTAAAGAGTTTTAAACCTCTATATCCTTATCTTCGCTGGCACACTGAGTATTAGTGCTATATATATAGTCTGGCATGGCTGAATGAAGACTATGCCTTAATGAGGAGAATTCCCACTGTGCTCCAAATCCGACAGAAAAGTGTCTGAAGCAGACGTCAAATCCTGCTCAATAATTCATAATTACACTTGTATCCCTTTTGATTACTTCAATCTTTGAGACAGTGCTGCTTACCAAAGTCACTTCATAAAAACTCAAATGTTGCCTTTATTACTGAAAGCCCAGTTGAGCTACTGTGTGCAACTGAACTACAGTTCCTATGAATGTTAATATACTGTAGCTGTTTTATTATACCTTTTAACGTCACAAACTAAATTACGAGGTGAAGTTTGCATTAGTGCCCTTACCACATAATATTCAATTCGCAATGGCTTTTCACTAATGGACAACAGCAGCTACAATAAAAGTTACCATTCGCAGAATGGAACAGTGGTACCATTTACATGAGCAATACAATTAACTAATGCACACTGGTAATCCATTGCTAACATACCGATGTGCAATGTTTGTTCCAACTTCCAAATCCACTGTGCTTTCATTCCTGCTAATGCTGTGCTATTGTGTCTGCTCTGATTTTAAGGTAATGCACAGGTATTGTAATGTTACCCAATGGGCAGGCAGCAAATGAAGCAAGACTGGTGCCTATATTTTCCACTGTGGGTAAAATGCAGGCAAGCTGCCCATTTCACAGTAAATGTATAAAGTGGGCAATGGAAACTCAGGCTCTGTTTTTGCTGAAAAAGTGGATTCTCGTCTGATCTTGTTCCTTGGATAGTGAAGTATACTGTAGTTCTAAACATTAATACTGCATTAAAAAAAGATTCAATCGAACTGTCTTCGTTTCCACTTATTGTTTCTACAGGAAATCGCTCCTATCCAACAAAGACGAGAAGTAGGAGTAAGACGCTAAATAAGAGTTCTCCGACTGATGTCTGCCCTGCTACCAGAATATGAGAACAATGCAAAACAAACCCTTTTAAAATGAGGCGATTCACAAATAGACAACAGTTAAAGTAACAGTGATAATACTTGTGGCTTTTAAACATCGGCCTTTGCAGCTAACACTGGCTCACGCAAAGCCAGAAAGCAATTGCTGATACGTCATCTTATATCTGTAATACATGCTCAGAATACATTAAGTAAATACAAGGGAGAGGTGGAACTGTTAATGACATCTGAGAATCACACATCAGAAGAAATCTGTGGTGGTTAATAAGGTGAGATTTTCAAGTACTTGAGGCGAATGAGTCCCCAAAGACTAGCTTGCTTCAGAAAGCTTCATACAGATTATACGTGTAGTTACCCCCAAATCATTAAAGAGAATGCCCCAAGCTTAGACATTTATGTAAGGCCTCTGTATTTCATTGAATATCAATCTAGAGGGGCCAAATCTTGATGAAATGTAACTGACATGTAATGCACATGTTAACTGGTCCACAAAACATGTGACTGACAGTGATCTATTCTCTTTGTCTGGGGCATTGGACATTGTTGTCATGCTAATACCGGGAATACGAACACAACCAGACTTTTGATTAAACGTGTTTGGAACAATTGTAATGATAAAACATGATGCATCCGACAATGGATCCAATATAAAATTTATCTAAAAACAGTGTCATTGAATTTATTAAGTTTGTTTTTGTATTTCTAAATTCAGCATTACTGGGTGTTTAATAGGCAATAACACAATTAAATTAAATCTTAAAAGAGATTTCTACGGGATTAAACAAGGAATTTGACGCATCGTGTTTGTTCTGGAAAATTTCATTACCGTTTTGTTTTCTTTTATGAAAGAAATGTGAAAATAACATTTGTATTGGATTTTAAATACTTACTGAATCTAGTCTATGCGCATGTTAAACAGATTTGTTTGCATTAATAATATGCTTTGCTTCCATTAACATAGGTGGTTTTAAACTTTGCTGAAGCCTGACCAAGCCAACCTGATACAGGACTTATCAACCTAAATGAAGAGTGATTCATAAAATAACATTCAGTGTTTCACAGGAACACATAGAGTGGCAGTGATTCAGCTCAGCTCTCATCTGACAGATTGATGTGTTTCTAAAGTGCTACTTCTGGCGAAGGAAGCCAGGCTCCTGTAGTGGGACCATCTACTCTGACGACTCTGGCGGCTTCAGTGAACATTCAACGCTGTCGGTGAGTTTAAACTGTTAATAAAAACCATCGAGCGTTGGGTGTACCTTGAGGTCTGCCACAGGCATATCAGCTCCTGGATCTCCACTAACACGTTCACCTTACTCTTAAAAATTCTGTTTAATTTATGTTGAAAAAAAAGTGACAATAAACATTTGTTATTTTTCTATAAGGGTTCTGCTGTGTAAAGTACAGTATTTAATTCCTTAAACTTAATCAAAATAGTCTCAGTTTAATAAACTATGTCAGTATTACTAATGCAAAAAGTAAATGACTAAAGCTAGAATAACTGGGAATATTGACGACTGAAATGTTATTGGTGCCACTGTATATATAAATACTGCATTCAAAACATATCATCTGTCTTCCATTTGTACTCCGCTGTTTAATACCCTTATAGTATCTTAAGCTGCTGCTGAACATAACTGCAGCGTTTACATATTGTTGAGATATAAATAATGCACAGCGTATTGTTGCATTTGTTTGAAACACAATAAATGGATAGTAGGCGATCAGTATAGTAATATTAATAGTTACTAAAGACCTGGTAATAGAGTAAAGAATTGTGCTGCATTATTTATATCTCAACAATATGTAAACTATAATGGGCTGCAATAAACATTCATTGCTGTCGGTGGGTTTTATTTGAGCATAACTCACTGATCAATGAATGGACACTGCGGTCCAACAACCTCAGAACCTCTCGAGGAAAACGGAGACACTAAGGGGTCTATTCATAAAGGGTTAATGCCTGTCGAAATGATAAAACAGGAGTACATGATCGGATTTCGTCCACAGCTGTTTGTTTAACAGCAGTTGCTATTCATAAGAGACAATTGAAATGCGTTGTTAAACCCCAACAATTTTCGTCTATGAAGGCATGTTTTTAACAAACTGAGATTAAGGTTAATACTTACCTAATTAGCATAAAGTTTTCATCGGTCCTGACTGTCAACCTGCTACTCATAAGACTGAACGGCATCAAAATGCTGTTGATAACTAGGCGTTATTGAACGCTTTCTACAGTCAAGTCTAAGCTAATGACAGCCTCAGCAGTATTTTTTTAAAGACAATTTACTACTGCACTTGCTATGTTATACAGTTTGACATACCGGTGACTAACGCGGCCTATTTTGAAAAAAATTAAAAATCTGAAGCTTTACATGAAGGAAAATGTTTAACATAAATATTTACTCCCACAAGAACATATTCTCTAGCATATTCAGTGCTGTGAAACAGAGAGCAAGTGAGACAGAATAGACAGTTATTGTATTATTATTATTTCTTTGCCGTGATCCGTGGCTGAGAGCGGTCCTTTTCTTTTTCTTTATTTTGCCCTTGTTCACATTTAACAGTTTGGACAAATACTGTCTGTGTGAACCTGTTTATTTTCATGGAGTGTTACGATATACAGTATACCAGTGCTGCTGATGCAGTCCGTGCAAAATGTGGGCTTGCTTGGTATTGCAAGAAAACATTGATCCAGCCTCAGTGCGAGGCTCGATCAGTGTTCGAAAGGGAGTCTTTTTTTTTCTTTGTGCACCACAAAACGATGCATTATGAACAGTGTGCAATACAGCATGAAACTTTCACTGATTCATAAACATAAACTTATCCCTAATTGATTATCTACTTTAAGCAGGGTTTATTAATAATAATAATAATAATAATAATAAATAATAATAATAATAATAATAAATAATAAATTTGTAAGATTAACAAGTTTTCAAAATTATTATTACTAGAATGACAGTATTATTCAAATGTCCTCCTACAGTGCTTTTTGTTTATTTATTTGTATATATTGGTCCTGCACTTAAGAATGGAAATCTTATGTGTGCATAAATGTGTTTACCAGCGTTGCCAAAAAAAACCAAAATACAAAGTATTTATTTTAAAAATACTTGCTTTTCAAAATTATGACATGTGCTGAATTTTTGGCAGTCGTGATTGGGGCACCGGAAGCAGGTTTCAAGTGACTGGCAGCTGCAGACTCAGGTTTCAGTAGTAATTACTATCAGTGGATTCCGTTTTTCTTCTTGAAAAAGCTACCAACACCACCCAGGGAACATTAATAATGCTGATGATGTCACCAAAAAGAGGTGCAGACCATTGTGAATCATTTTATGAATAGCAATATTAATACGACTTTAGTTAGATTTAAACAAAATGTGTTTTATTACGGCAAGTACTTTTATGAATAGGGTGCTAAATTCTTACAAAACCTCCTAGTACAACACTGGATTAAAATACCAAGATTTGCATACAATATTGTGAACTAGCCACTATGAATTAAATCAGCTCAATTCTTGAGCTCATTCTGTATAGAAGATGATTAACACATTTAGCAGTTCATCTTTGAGAAATGCAAAATCTCTTAACTATGAGCTCAATTCAATCGATTTATTTCCAAAAAGAAACATGCTTATGTAATAAACAGTGAGATTTTGAAACTATTTATTTATATCGCATTAACACATAATTCAGACCGCTAAATACAAAGCACACACCCAAGTGCCAGACTGACATTCCCCATACACATAAGGGGAAGCAATGGAAAGTGCCAGCCTTGCATGTCAAGTGCTACTGAGTGCAATACGTTAATACAATTCAAATGAAGTTCCAAATTCACATGTTATATAACTTTCAGTTAACACTGATCTCTTACTGAAAAATGTAACCTCTCACTGTGCACCTAGTACAGCACTGTTTGATATGGTAAAGTAAAATATTGCAGTAACAAACTCTTCAATCCTTTAATAAGCGTATACTGTGGTAAAGCAGAGATTAAATCTAAAGGTTCATGTCTAATCAGATGAATGCAACATTTGGTAACATATTGCATGGCTGGTGATGGAGGGGAAAGCTGCCTTTTGGTACTTCTTATTTCGCCACATGATTTAAATGACTATGTTATGATATTTTTACTGAGATCACGCACAGTATTTACAGTGATCCAAACCCAGCTGCTAGAGATTCTTCAGTTTCAAAATGGGAATGGCTTTACGATACTCTGCACAGTGTAGAAACTCATTGTGCCCGCTAGCAGCTGCAATTATGACATGTATGGCATGCACAAGTTAACAGGTTTTACATGAAAGGACCTGTGAACATGCTGAGACTGTGGAGCACTGGAACAGATTCCACTTTTACCTTGAATGTTGCAGCCCTGCAGGGATCTTTGGATTGTAGCCTGGTCTCCGAGGACTGCTTAAAAAAAAAAAAGACTTCCTGGATTCTATTCAGTGTCACAATGTAATCTTTGTAAAAGGCCTGCGTTCTCACAGATTTTTTCAGTCTGCTATACGAATTAAAAACACATACATTATCAGTTGTGTCTGAAGAGAACATGTCAGATAGTCGAGAAGTCGTTTCTTGTGATCTGCTGTTGATCTCAGTACTATGCTAAATATTACACAGCATATTCATAAGGGTTATTCTTATAGTGAAGTTGTTTAAATGGGAAGCACAGGTCAGGTGTGAATAGCAGTATGGGATTAGGGACATCAAACCCAGTCCTATATGAGGGATTCCTCTGTGCATTCAGAGCAGAAAACACACCTTAAAAAGGCAGATGTGGCTGCTAGAGAAACATTCTTATTTTGTGTGAAGAATGAAGGTTCAGTCTTGAAAAAAAGCTTATTTTTTTACTATTATATTTAGAAAACAGCCAAATGTCCTGGCCCTAGGTTACTATGTATTAGTGCATATTTCTAGTTCAGAAGTGATTATGCATAGATTTTTATTCACATGTATATGAAGGATTAAATAGTGAACAACCATTTACACTTGAGATGTGCAAACTCAGTTGAACATATACAGACAGCCTTAACCAAAACAATATAAAAATAAATGTGTACGAATACAAAGTACAAGAGGCAGAAACAGTAGGTTCCTCCATAAGTCAAGCAAACAAATGTTTAAGCTAATGGCAGTGTAATAATATGGGTGATACTGCTTTAAATGTTCTACATTTTTACCATCAAAGCAATTTTTTATAGACCAAGTTATTCATCTATTTTGACATAGCTTCTACAGTGTAGTATATTTTTGTTGCTTGTGAATTATAAACACAGGTTAACCGTTTCTAAGGGCCAAGATAACTCAGTCTGCCTCGCATCAGACTCCAGTATGAATTCTAAACATAACCATTTTCAAGAGCCAAGATATCTTCGCCTCGCATCAGACTCCAGTACGAATTTACAGAAAAGAAACAAGTACTACACAAACACAATCAACCCTCATTAGGTGGTCTTTAAGAGGGGATGTAACATGTTTTATTTTCAAACATGGTGCAAGCGATAGTTAGGGAGATCCAAAAAGCATTAGACCAGCAAAGAGCCAAGTTGTTATGGCAGACTGCATTTGATGAAAAGATCTTTATAGCAATGAGGGAAGTGTGCTGTCGTGTTTGTTCAGTCGTCAGAAGTGGAATTGATTCAATGTGTTAATCAAAGCAATATACTGCTGCAAAATCATGCAGTGCAATTCAATTAGGATCATAAGAACTATGTTTTCAAAGCATTTCCTCCATTTCTTAATTAACTCCTTTTTTTAAAACAGAAAAAACAAATCCTGTTAATGTTACAAAATGAAAAACAAAACACAGAGGGTACTTGAGAACTTGAGATATAGAATGCAGTTGTTTGGTTCTAGCTTGTAAAATGAATCTGTGTTTTATCTGTAGTTCATTAAAGACTGGAGTCAACACTTCGAAAATATGGTCTTAAGAATTAAGACTCTTAACCCATTAGCTGGTAATGTACATGTTGTAAAGATGCATGCACTGTTGTCTTGCTGGATATCTCTGCTTAATTTCGTGATTTTGAACAAAACAAATGAAAGTCCACTCCTCCTGTTGTATAATTTTAAATAAATAAATAAATAAATAAATAAATAAATAAATAAACCCATCTGTACTTACTTTCTTTGTGTTTATTAACATTAGAGCTCACTGGCAGGGTTACACCCAAAGCTGCTGCTGGAATCTTATATGTAAATACTCAATGCATTCAGTAACTGAAGATCAACCTCGTAATTGCAATTATTTTTGTTAGAGTTAATGATGTTTTGTGGGGTCTGGGGTGAGGGAAATCTTTCCTCCCAAACTGAAATGAAAAACTTCAGAAAAAAATCAGCTCACCAAATCGCTGTATAAATGCGGCAATCTATTGTTTGAGGGAAGAAGTTATCATTCATTAGTCACGGTACGCTGTATATGCAGCTTCTGACATATATCAGTCGCACACAAAGACTTGTTGTTTATAATCCTTACGTGCCAATCTGTCATTAAGCGCAACAATGCAGTGAAGTTACTGATAATGACAAGTGCCTTGCCTGTCCAGTACATCGTGACCTACTTGCAAAGAGTGCGATGACGAAGTGTATACAGCTGAAAATAAAATAAAATACACACCAATCTAGGTTTACACCACGATTCCCATAACTGCAAATATCTGCAATGCTGAGTCAGTCTTCTCGTTATTTAAAGTAGGAGGCTAGCAATCCTAAATAGAGGGTAGGGGGGTCCTCCCCCAGCGCGGGTGCAGCGGGGGTATGGTAGTCCTCCCCCACCGTGGGTGCAGGTAGCAACGCCCCCACAGAAAACTAATTTCTGGGTTTTGCAGGGGTCTAAAACTGCATCTCCTGGACCTAAATATGTACCTTAATAAGGACCCACAATTCAAAATAAGTGTATAAATTTGTTAATTTTTTATGATTTTAGGCATCTAGATTTAAAGAGAAAGTAAAAGTTACTTATATGTGTCTATGAAAAGTAATTACAAAATAATGTATTTATATTAGAATTTTAAACTGCAAACTTGTCTTAGCACACTTGTTTTCTTTCACTTATAATATTTTTTCAATTCTGTTAACTGTTGCTTGATTAAATACAAATGCCTTTACTTGAACAAGGTAGCTTGAAGGTGAAAGTCCAGTACATAAAAATCAAGTAATAGGTGCATGAAATGGAAAAACATGGGAATTATCTATCAAATGGAGAAGAGTTGAAACGGAACATCACTTCTGGTCTACAAATTACATTTATATACACAAATGGTTTTGGAAAATAAGTACTTGTGAAAATCCCCTCCCTGCCCCACTGTTTCTCATGCCTAATATACAAAGAAAACATGGCTGTGTTGGGAAGACATGGAAAGTGTGACATCAGCTGAAGAGGAGGACGAGGAAGTAGAGATTCATACTCTACATAAGTGTGAGCCTACATTTCCATTTGACTTGAACTTCTTAAAAAGGAAATTGAAAGTCTTCTAAAAATAACAAACTTTTGTCTTTAGTACTGTGCCTATTTAAACATACCGTAGATAGATAATGACAGTATGTGTTTATGTGTATTTGTATGTGTGTGTGGTTTAAAATTTTACATTTTTGTGATTGTACAGTTCGGCCTTCATCCTCAACATCGCATCTCAACATTGGGCTGTCTTAACTCACGGTGTCCATGGAAACATAAGCCCAGAAATGAATGCCCTCAGGTGAAGGAATGTTTAAAACGACTCACATACGTAATGAGTTGTGGAAATTGCCGCTATTTTACTGGAAGAAAATAAACATTTAGAATACTATTCACTGGAACATACAAGCATGGTAAACTTACATATGAGCACCGTAAAAAAAAAAAAAAAAAAAAAAAAAATCCTTTTTGAAATTGTTTTAGACGGCTCATCTGGCCAAGTAGACAGCAATTTAGCCGTCGGCTGGAAATATGAAGACTTCAAGTGTCATGTTTTTTTCAAAATGTAAACAAATATTCTTTCATTTTGAATTAGCTGAAAAACAAAAAACTCTTGGGAGTAAAATAAAACTCATTAAAAGAAAGGAAAGAAACACTCTTCTGTACAGAAGGCTTTATTCCAGCACTAATATCCAGTTAAATACAGAATAAGTATTAAACCAAATCAATCACAAAATATTTGGTTAAATTCTGCTTTTAGATACCAAGATAGGAATATAAAATATACTAGACTGTACATGCATGTATGATGAGACACTTTAGAAGCAATGCTTTATAGTCTGAAAATAGAGCATCTGCATGTGGATGTGGACAGGGGATAGAATCCCAGGGGCAGGGCTTCCACACTCATTCACTAGAGAGAATCCCAGGGCACAGCTTCCACACTCGTTCACTAGAGAGAATCCCAGGGCACAGCTTCCACACTCATTCACTAGAGAGAATCCCAGGGCACAGCTTCCACACTCGTTCACTAGAGAGAATCCCAGGGGCAGGGCTTCCACACTCATTCACTAGAGAGAATCCCAGGGGCAGGGCTTCCACACTCGTTCACTAGAGAGAATCCCAGGGCACGGCTTCCACACTCGTTCACTAGAGAGAATCCCAGGGCACGGCTTCCACATTCATTCACTAGAGAGAATCCCAGGGCACAGCTTCCACACTCGTTCACTAGAGAGAATCCCAGGGCACAGCTTCCACACTCGTTCACTAGAGAGAATCCCAGGGGCAGGGCTTCCACACTCATTCACTAGAGAGAATCCCAGGGGCACAGCTTCCACACTCGTTCACTAGAGAGAATCCCAGGGCACTTCCACACTCGTTCACTAGAGAGAATCCCAGGGCAGGGCTTCCACACTCGTTCACTAGAGAGAATCCCAGGGCACGGCTTCCACACTCGTTCACTAGAGAGAATCCCAGGGCACGGCTTCCACATTCATTCACTAGAGAGAATCCCAGGGGCACATCTTCCTCTCGTTCACTAGAGAGAATCCCAGGGCACGGCTTCCACATTCATTCACTAGAGAGAAGGAACTTGCAATGACAAATTTCTTCGACATTGAGAAAGACTTATAGTCTAAACATTTGTCATTTATTACGTTTCTTTTAGTATTTCTAAAGATAAATTCTGCAGAGACTGCTATAACCTGAACAGTTTGCTAAAAACACAACCTGTACTAGTCTCATACATGTTTATCATACAATGTGTTTAGTGAAATATTATACTACAGTATCTTAAGCGTACAGAATCCTATTTGTTTGAATTTGTAAACAAGCAACCAGCTTTAAGGATTTTCTATGCTTATGGTGTTTTTGAAAATGACAAAATCAAGACACTGGTTATAACAATAGTTCAAAACTGACAAAAATTCCTCATGGAATCACGACCCTGACTGTGTGGTAATGTCAGTGAGTTCACCTGAGGACATTATTGCAGGGTGCCACCAGATTAGGCCAATTACCATCTGAAACTCATTTTCAGAGTTTCTGCACACTGTTCTCTTTATTTGTGACAGTTCAGTGGGAATCATTCTAGTTTGTTTCAGACAAATACTTGTGTGAAGCCATGTGCAAAGAGAGAGGCCCCTTAGAAGCATTTTATAAAAGACACTCATTACTTGCTATTACTTATTATTTAAACTTTGTTTTCAAAAATACCAAAATAGCAGCTTTTTTGATTCAAAGCAGTACCATTAAGTGAATATGTTGACATTTAGTAGGTTTGCACCAAATTATAAAAAAAAAAAAAAGGTAATCTCCCAGAAAACTGATGAAAAATCAGCATTTTCCTTGGCTGTCGAACACAATGCTTAACATAACTATCTAGCAAATAGTGTTTTATTTTAAACAGAACTACAAAGAAACCATCTGAATGTGTGTGTCTTAGATATTTCTAGGCAGCAATAAGCACGTACATTGCAGAAGACTGTCCATCTTTAGATTAGAGATAAAAAAAATAAATTAAAAAAATATATAACATTGTAGTTTTAAGAATTAAACATAAATCGAATGCAATGGATTTCAAACACATTTGACTTAGACTTTACAGTAATGTTTACTTTAGTAACTCAAACAATTAAGATAAACAAATGTCCTAAGATGTGTGCTTAATTATTAAGCATTTGATTTTACAGTGTGGATTATGTCTTTGTTACTAATAAGGCAGACTAAGACACTGTAGTTTCAATATTCAGAGCATATGCGTACAAGAACTGAATAAGTGGAATGGTGCAGAGGCACACCAGGCATCCAACTGCACTCCACACACTGCAGAATTCTACAAGCACAGACCATGCACTAGAAACAAAGCCAATGATGCCAGCTGCTTTTTTTATGGTCTGAAGTCTCAAATGACTGTGAACTGCCACCCAGTGGCCATGGAACACCAGAACAGATGCAGGTCAGCTGTGCTGTACTACTGTCTGTGCCCACTGTTTCAGACATCATGCATAAGAAACTATTCTGTGAGATTCTTCACCCTGCAGGTTTTGGGAAGATTGGAACTTTGTTGAGGAAATGCAGCAGTTGTTCAGACTGGGTGTGAAGAAAACAAGCCAAGTTGACAACTTAGATCCTATTGTGGCATCTTCATTCAATGAAGCAGCAGTGAGCAGCAGTCACTTTCCTTTCAAATATTATTTAGTTTAATACATTAATCGTTTAGCCACACTTAATAAAAGCTGAGCCCTTCTATAATGGGTACAAACATACTTTCTTCTGCTGGACACAAGCTCCCTAAAGCATGCCTGCAATTACATCACTAAGGGATCCATGTGAGCATGCTCCCGATACACGGGTGCAGCCGGTAGCCATGCATGACAACGTCAAAGTTGTTACAGTCCAGGAAGCAAACATGTAAAAGGCAATCAGTACACAAGTGTAACCTTTTAGATTTTCACAGTATTACTGCTAGGTATTGTTCATTTCAGGGCATGGACACATAATTAGAAACACTCACAATGTGCACTTGTGTGTGCTGCCCCTCATATGACAATGTATTTTGCCAAGTAAATTGAATATATAAAAGCTGCATCTCCCTGTTGCAAGCAGCTCTGATTTTGATTGAAGGCTGTTAGTAGTTCCTTATCAAAGTCTGCACCAATGTGCCCTATTCAGATCTAAAGTGAGGGCTCTATGAGCCATACTGGAGAACCCAAATTCCCTGAAGGAATGGTCACAAATCCCTCCAGAGGAATTTAAACACCAGGCAGCCTTGTCTCGCTTAAGGCAGGGTTTGTGTTTTTCCTAAACCTTGTATACGCATGACACACACAAACAGGACGTCATCTTTCTCATCTGCCGCCTTTCCTTAGAAAAGAGGACAGATATTAAAACAGTGAGCAGTGTACTTTACAAATAAATTGCTGGTTGAGCCTTCAACCTTGTGACATTTCAGATAGAAGTTGGGCAGTAAATCTGGAATACTGTTTAATCAAGTGGATGCCTAGTGGGTTAGGGTTAGGGTAACCCCTTTTTGATAAAAGTAAAAGGTTAGCAAGTTCCTACCAGCTCTTCAAATGCTCAAATTACTGAGTGGCATACATGCAATAACACAAAAGAAGGATTCTCCTGGTATAATGCGAGCACAGGTTACCACAGCCAATCTTCTACACATCTGTATTTGAAACCAGTTAAAACGGTTTATGTAAAAAGAGCTATAAAACACAGCAAGGAGTTTCTCATATGGGTAACTTCAAGAGCCCATTCTGACACGTGTGAATAATTTGTTTATGTCAGAGTTTGCGCCTCTCTGTGCTTTTAGTGTGGAACAGAGGCTCGTAAATTGCTTTTACATGAAGTTAGGCGAGTGAAGAGAATTTTCTGCATTTAAGGGCCAAAATCCTGCATTGCTGGCTCTGGGTTAACTCTAAGCAAGGGCAGCAGTATACTGCATAAATTTCCACTGATGAAACTAATCACAGCTATCAGCTCACACAGAGGGGCCTGACCACCGGGGTCATAAGATCTGAATAGTGACAGGTCTAAATACAGCTGCCCTGTAACTGTATTAATCCTGCAAAACAGCATTTAAGCTACTTAGTCTTACACTTCTTGGTGTAGAAAGTATATGATCACTAAGAGGCACTTGGTATCAGAGACCTATAAATACTAGCACAAATCATGTGCTGCTCGACGCAGAGAAATGGAATAAGCTAGCTTTCATAGATTTCAACTGAGAAAATATAGTCTTAAAGCCCTTAAGATTCAGCAACTAGGGCCCGATTTCCATACGTGACTAAGGGGTTTAGACTGGTGGCTTCTTTGTGCGCGATTTTCAAACGTGTCATTTTTAGGTGCTTCCAGGGATTTAGCCGTCCACCTTTTTAAATTATTCATGGCTAGTGAAATTAGCTGACATACCCCTCTGTGCAATTTCCGAAGCATTTACAAGTCTATAAGGAGTTTGAGTTACACCTGCTTCTACTTGTTGTAACTTCAGTCACTATTGTTTAAAAGATAGACAAGTTGCTACCCTTTTGAAAGTGAGAATGGCAGTGTCCCCCCCCGAAGTCCTTGCGGTGTAGGCAGAGAGCAGAATAAGGAGGAGGGGGAGGTATCCTTTTTCTAGATTATACAGACCCCGTTTTCCACTAAATACACAAGCAATATTGAATTTCTGCAAGGAGTTATCAGAGGATTTGGAGAATTTGCCGTTCCTATGGCAGTGAAGATAACCACTAAGAGTCTATGGGAGACTTTCAAAAGTATGGGGGATATTTTATGCCAAAATGAAAAAATGTATACATAAATTGATTTTTTTTTTTTTTTTTTTCATTTTAGCATAAAATATCCTCCATATCATAGATCAAGTGGAGACATCTGGGGTATAAGCCAATCTACCATGTACAAAATAGGGACTGAAGGGATTGCAAGTAAATGTATACATATATGTGCTTTCTGAAAATTACAGTTGTCACAAAACTCTCAAGAACAATTGTATACAAATGCAGCGATAAATCAACATCCTGATGAACACCACTTGGACCTGGATGTGGCACCCTGTGCCTTTGCAAACCTCCAAGACAATGTTCCATTGGAACACTATTACATTATTGGTTCATTACTTCACAGAAACCTTGGCATAACTATTAGCAGACCACAGTATTACCAGCAGTGGCAAAACAAAGGCTTTGGAACCAATATTTCAGCTCATGGTCCTAATAAAATAGCACACGGGTACTGATATTGTAATGGATTCAATGGAGACTGAATTGAATGGAGAGGCAAGGGCTGGAAACAAAGTGACAATCTCTCAAAGGCGAATGTCTTGCCATTCAATTAAAGAGCAGGCTCTGCAGTTGAGAGGCAAGTATATGTCTCATGCTGATGTCAGCGTTATATATTTTTTTTTATTACTTAGTAGTCGCCAATTACTTTTTATTATTTTCTCCTATTTTTGAATATCCAATTATTAAGCTCGACTCACTGCTACCACCCTTGCGCTGACTCGGGAGTAGCGAGGATGAACACACGCTGTCCTCCGAAGCCTGTGCAGTCAGCCGACCGCTTCTTTTTACACTGCAGACTCACCATGCACCCACCTCGGTGCAACAGCGTCTGAGGACAACGCAGCTCCGGGCAGCTTACAGGCAAGCTACAGGGCGCATCCTGCACTCCACGCAGAGCGCCTTTACCGGATGAGCATTGGGGACCCAGACAGTGATATTAACTCATGAGCCTCTATGACACTCATTACAATATGGTCTTGCAATGTGTTATCACTGTGATATTATATCATTACTGCACTATACCATTGTAGCTGCCCTTGTGGAAATTGCAAACTGTGTTTAAACTTGTGTAAAAGTATAGGCTAATTGGTGAAATAATTGCTGCTTAATAAAATGTCATTCGGTTTTTTGTTGAATTGTTGTGACTGTGGTTTTGTTTACGAATCAACAGTTTTCTGTGGATTCATTGCTCAAACTCAGGATTCATTAATCAACAATACATCTACCCTTCTCATCAAAGCCACACAGCCACATTTAGGTAGTAGATTCGTAGATTTAATCCACTAAAAGATCAAACTGTGACGTCACAGAAATGCTTGAAATATTATAAAAGTACTCTCACTTGCCCCCATTCTCTCACTTCCCAAACATATGTCTTTCATGTATACTGAAACCATTCTACAGCATGTACTTTTTCAATATAAAGGGCATCATTCATCCTGAAGATATATGAAGACATGTTTTTCCTCTGACCCCCTCCTGTCACTGTGAATCATTTATAAAAAATAAAAAAAGCAGTGTTTTTATTTAACACAGGATGACAGCGCTTCTCCCTCACTGCAGATGTAGACAGCCTGAGGATTCTGTGCGCACGTGTTTGAAATAACAAAATGGCTTCTTGTCAGATCTGAAACTGCAGCAAGGCCTTCATGACGCACTGACCAGCCTTGAATCAGCTGCTGTGTCACAACATATCTGTAAACCTCCAAACAAAAAGTTACAGTACGAAGACAACATTCCTTAAAGTAGCAATGTAGCAATAACAATGGGGTCTCGAAAATATTACCTCTACAGAAACTTCCGAGATCAGACTTCCACATATGACTACATATGTTAGCAACATATATCACCCCAACAACAATCAGGATCAGAAAAACCTAGCTCACCATGACCTACATCCACAGTGTGTACATGCTTAATGACAACTGGATAAGTGGATTTAAGACCTAGATGTCATTAGGTAAAGTTTTATTATCATGGTAAAGAAAATGAATGACTTAAAGTAGATGGAATAACTTCTTGTGATTTGAAGATACATGTAAAAATATGGCATACAGACATATATGTATGTACAGAAACCTCCATATATGTCCATATGGTACTCCTACTAATTTATGCTAAATTATGTAAACACCACGTTTCATCACAATGAAGTAAGTTTTCCAAATATATGCAAAAACATAAGTGTGACACACAGTTGAACACGTCTCCAGACAGACCGACTGCTTCCACTCACCATCGCCAGGGAGTCGAAATCCCCCTATTATCCCCCTATTGATAGTGTTATGGCAGGTCTTTCACATTTTTTTTTTTGTCCACACTGAATTTTATTGTATATAAATTGAATATGCAATGTAATCCAGACCCTTGCTTATTACTTTTATTACACATGTACAAGCCTTCTATTGAAGCACACAATCACAGCGCAGTTAGAACTGCTCCAGCAGGCAGGCTGGTGCAGTCCAGAGCTGCCCCTTGGCTCTGCATGGTGCTTAAAGCAAAGGTCAGCAGATGGTCACTCCAAGCTTACCTGCTGCTGTGTGTGGCAGCTGTCTCAACAAGGCTACCAGATGGCAGTGGACACTCTGAGCTGGTAGTGGACAGCACAGAGGGACTGGTCATCTGAAGACTGACTCACTTCAACCAGTAACCTACACCTGCTAACATCTGGAGCAATTGATCAAATATCAGACACTCAGTAAGTCTGAACCACTGGGCATTAAATCTGCTGCCAAACAAGCTAATGGTTACCCATGGTGTTGCTTAACATTTTTTAGATCTCCCCCACCCCACCCATGTTTAAAGAAGCACAATCTCTGTTTCTAATCGTGTAAAACTAAAGTTTGAGTGAATGCTGAAATTATACTATGTAACAGTATAGCGGCAAATAAAGGTTTAACAAAACACAAACCTTTCCAGGCTGAGCATTCGCCTTCATTGAACAAAAATAAAATAAAAACACAGCAACACCACAAACTCACCAACTCCTCTCTCAAAACGGAGCCCTGGGCTCTCCTGCTATGTGATGTGGCTGCTCCCAATTAGCACCAATTATTCTATTTAGGATCAGTCACATTCTCACATGCTTTTTGGCAGGGACAGGAATTAACCCAATCCTTGCCAACCACCCCCAAAACACAAACAAAACACCACAATATTTACAGACGGGGCTTGTGCTCTGCCACAGAGCATTATAAAACTATAAATCAATCGGATCAGAATCAATTAATCAAATAATTATATGAACAAATATATTAAACATTACAGAAAAAGACTGTGTACCAGTGGAAATCAACATTGTGTACTGAATTAAAACAAAACTAATGTAGATGCTTCTAGAACAGTAATAATGTAACGCTACTAACTCTGGTACTCTTCATTCTAAAAAGAAACAGAACAGCAACTTAGGGAATTATGAGAACAGCTGAGGTCAACTATTTCCCATCTGAGCTTTCCTCTGGACAGTAAATGGGGATGACCAGGTCTTCTCTTGCATTACACACTGTTCACAAGCCCTGTATGGCATCAAAAGAATGAATCATTTAGCGCTTATAAAACCGTTGACCCTTATTGTGGGGATTCCCATTGACAACACAAGAAATCGCAGTAAAGGTTCTAGTAGAGTCTTGTGGTTGCTTTTATATCCCTCTACAATTTACAGCCTAATTGGCCACCATAACATAAATCAGTTATTCCTCCTGCTTTAAGAAACAATACTGCCCATTCTTAACAAACCCAAACACATTTTGCAGTTTCTCTGAACCAAGTTATTCCTTGTTCCCAAAGTTTTACAGCTTCACAGTAAACAAGGCCACTGAAAAAAGGCCTGGCTAAAGTTTAGGGCTGTTGGGTAACACAAGGAGGGAAGGGTCAGGGGGTGGTGAACTGTAGCTGACCTGTGACTGCCCTTGTCACAGGCAGTGTTGACTCTGAGGTGGATCTGTGTAGAAATGAACTTAGCCTGAACCTGGCCCGTAGCACTGGACTCCCAATAACACCTCAGCTGTGTGAACCATGCGTACACAAGGAGGTATCGCAGCCAGCTTGTTTCAAAGTTTACGGACAGAAGCTTTTAAAAACCATTCTGCACTTTACAAAAACACCAAGGGGCCCCTCTCTGCTTTCTCCAATGACTAACAATCCAGACTTTCCACCATCACTTTCTGATGGTGAGTTTAAAAAACTATAGGAGCAGGTGTCAGTAAACTAAAAGGATCAAATCCTGAAATAATGTCAACAGTTGCAAACTGAATTTAATTTAGATGTACACTTTTCTTTAGATTTTCAGTTAAGAAATAATTTTTTACTAGAGGGCATGCAGGCACCTTTACTCACACATTGACTCCATTAGAAACTCTAATAAACTCAACTACTAGGTCGATGAGATTAATCCACAATCATAACACTTTATTTAACAATACATTGGTGCTATATACAGTTGGTTGTACCAACAGGGTTACACCAGATATGTTTTATACTCTGTAAAAAAACTGGTGTAGGCAAGAGGGGTACAGGATTATGGGGGGACTGGGGAACCTTCTCGAAGGGGTGTGGCCTGTACAGGTGGGACGGGGTGCACGTAAACAGGAGGGGAACCAGTGCACTGAGGGAAACAGTTAACAGAGTTTAAACTAGGGGATTGGAGGGCAGGGAGGAAAGGGGGAGCTTAACTACAAACTACACAGCAAACAACAAAGTGCTGCCAATGTTCATAAAATCAAATGCCTAGATTTAAGTGCAAGAAGCACTAGAAATACATTTCTAAATTTAGATACCGTGGTCAACATAGATAACTATGACTATAGGGATAACAGAATCCTGGTTAACTCCAAACGATGGAGATGAGTTTAACATGGAAGGATACAGGTTAGTTAGGAAAGACAGACATGATAAGAGAGGGAGAGGGGTTGCAATATACATTAAAAGAAACTTGGAATGGGAACACGGGAAAGTAATGGTAACAATGAATCAATATGGATTAAATTAGATGAAATCAAATCTAAAGGTTTAATAGTGTGAGTCTTTTATAGCCCCCCCAAGGTCTGACAAATCACTAAACTGTAAAACTTATATGCATGCATCAAAAAAAAAAAAGTAAGGAAGGGGACACCCTTATTATGAGAGACTAACCTCACAAACGAACTGGGTACATATGACCTTAGACAACAGTTGAGCCATGGAAATGATAGAGTTAGTGCAAGATTGCTTCTTATCACAAATGGTGAATGCCCAGGCTAGATACAATTCATGTCTAGATTTGGTATTAACAAAGAATGAAGCAAGGACACACAACTTACAGGTGATAGAACCACTAGGAATAAGTAACCATGATATGATAAAGTTTGTGCCAAATAAATCAGGGGCAGTACATAAATCAAAGATAATGGTTTACAATTGCAGGAGAGAAGATTACAAAGGAATGCAACAGGAGCCTATAAACACAGACTGGGATAGAGTACTAATAGATAATGAAGCTGAAAACAATTGGATTACATGTAGGGATATAATGTTAGAAATGCAGGATAAATTTATCCCAAAAACCACGATGGGTAAATCGATCTATTAAGCTGGGTATTAAAAATAAAAGCAAATGTTATCTTTCTATTAAATCAAAAGGGTGCAGCCTCACAAATAGAGTACAGAGAGGCCTGTAGAGACCTTAAAAAGCAGACTAGGGGAGTGAAAAGCAAATATAAGAGACAAGTAGTGGTGGAACTAAACTTAATCCAAAAGGGTTTTCAATATGTTAAATGTAAAAGGAAACTATAAGTCAGTAGTTTACTTGACAGCAGTGGTAATTTAGTGACTAAAGACAACCAAAATGCAAATGTACTTAAAATCAATACTTTGTACAAGTATTTACAAAGGAGGATTTATACAGTATACCGAAGTTCACAGAATGTACACAAACATCGCTACCAGAGTTTGTTATAAAAGAGAATTAAATACTAGCACTGCAGGACTTAAAATAAACACATCCCCAGGAATCTGTCCAGTAGTCCTCAGGGAACCTAGAGAACACATTAAAAACCAATATATTCAACAAATCTATAAATAAAGAAGCCATCCCTCTGGACTGGAAAATTGGCAATGTTGTTCCTATATTTAAAAAGGGAGACAAATTTGACCCTGGGAACTACAGACCAATAAGTTTAACATCAATCATAGGTAAAAATCAAGGAAAATATAATAGGACCAAAATGGAGGAATATTTATATAGTATTATAGGAGACAGCCAACATGGATTTAGGAAGGGTAGATCTTGTTTAACTAATTTACTAGATTTCTTTCAGGAGGTGAGTGCTAGAGTGGACAATAGAGCAAACGACAATCTACTTAGATTTGCAAAAGGCATTTGACAAAGTAACGCATGAAAGACTGGTTGCTTACTAACAGGAAAAGGCAACCCAGAAAAGGTGGGGACAATTTCACTCGCCCAGTGGAATAACTAAGAAAGTGCTATGTGATGGGGTACTCCTCGTTCTGGTGCATATTATGTTTTATATTTTTATGTATTATGTTTGGCAGGACAAGCGAGGTGCTGTCCGCCTTTGTTGTTGTTTTAGATTTTAAGTACCTCTCGTGAGAATGCATGACAGTCGGCTAGTAATTACTGAATTAGCTGACAGTCACGCAGACTATGGCCGAGGGGTTAATAAGATCATTAAGAGCCAGTTAATCCCCCTCTGCCTTAATATAAAAGACCTGCAGGTTTGGCTGCACGAGGTTGAGTGTTCAGGAAGTGGAGAACTGGAGCTTGCAGTCACTGGGTTATCGACATCTTTCAAAGTCCTCTGCAGCCATCACATTCCCCTATCACCATGTGCGTAGTACAGCAGTCTCTGTATATAGGAACACCTCCTAAGAGAACACTTTGGCTTAGGGAGCACCCTTGTGGTGAAAAGGTATTTTCTCATTGTACATGCTTGGTCTAAAGGAACAGGAACTTTGCTTAAAAGAACACCTTTTTGGCACCGATAGAAATTTGTTGCTAACCGATTCAAAACTGATACAGTTCTGTTTGTAACCAGATAACTCATCATCAAACTCAAATAGTTTATTCAATCTTTTCAAAACTGATTTGGCATCATGGGAGCAATCTACAGCTGCTGCTGCATTTTTATTTATTTATTTATTTATTTTTTAAACGTGTGTAGGGTGGTGCTGTGTTGATAACCAATGTGTTAAAATGAACGCTCTTATTCATGATTACTGTTAGAGCCACTGCTCCATTTTTACCATGTGTAGGAGTGTTTTTTTACTTAGTTTGTTGGTTAGTTTATTAACGTTAGTTTGGCAGTTAGTGTATTATAGTTTATTAACATACACTTGCCTATTGCTTTTCTCTTATTCTGTTCATTTCGTTGAGGTAAGTGAGTCATGACATAAGTAATAAATACATTTGTATTCACTGATTGATATCAGGGCTGTCCCTGTGGTTAACTCTGTTTTAGAGAACACTTCGGCTAAGAGAACACTTTGCTTGCTTCCCGAGAAGTGTTCTCTTAGCCCGAGATTGCTGTACTGTGAATAGACAAGCCAGGAGTTCTCTGTGGTCAGTGATTGCCCCGTTGTAGTTAGATATACATATTCTTTGATTGACCCTTTATGCTGCACAGGGCCACATGGTTCATCTCCATTGCCTAACCTGGCTTTCTAATGTGCCTGCCTCATTTTTTAATACATACGTTAAATAATGAATACATTTTTCATGCATGTTCTAATAAATAGCTCCAATCCCATTTCCATTCAACAGTTTTCATCAAGAACGAAGTCTGATTCAATATCCATTTCCTGCAGAAATATCTCTTACTAACTGTCAGCTCTGCTCTCCTTTAGTTTCCTTTTAATGCTAAAGCAAAACAGCAAATATGTGACAGGCAGAACATAGCATGTTCAGGGGGAGCTAATGCATCAGTAATTTATATAAATAGTCGACAGAGAGCACTAAAAACTAACATTTAACACTGCAAAGTGACAGTGTAACAGCTGCGGTTACTAATTAAATTACTATCACTATGCCAAAGTGTTTGGTAATTGAAAAGTATAACATATTGCTGTTTGTTTGGGTTCATTTAGACAAACACAACCAGTTATTTAGACAGCTTACAAGCCTAATGAAGTTTTAAAGAGATCAGTGTTTAAAATGACCATATCACCATTCAGTTCCTTACTATATGTAACTGATTCAATTGCAGATAAAGCAATCATGCACGTACCATCGTCAGTAAAAGGGAAACCAAAGCACCCTGCAGTTAACACCAAAAATAACATGTTGCTGTCTGTCAAATACAATAAAATAAACAGCCTCAGTGTTTTAAAATGATGTCCTTTCTGAGAGAAAATGTACAGAAATGACAATGCCGAGCCGTGCCGTAGCGAGCCCTCACGGTGAGGTTAAGGGCAGCCTGGGTTGTTTTTCCACTGCAAAGTTGAGCCGAGCTGTGCTACGCAACCAAAGACAGTTCTTATTAATTTATTGTTATTAATTAACTCACTTTGCCAAAAGATGTGCAAACAAACGGTGTTAAATTAATAATTCTGTTACGGGGGGGAAAAAAAGGTTTTAAAAATATAATTTGCCAAAGATATCCCGTTTAAGGACAGTTGGTTTTTTTGTGTTTTTTGTTTGGGTGCTTAAAAGACAGCAGCTGCAGAAGTGTAATGACAGCTGTAGTTGTATGCATGGTACAGCTATTTAGAATTTTGTTTTTTTGTAAATAAGTTTAGAATTTTTTTATTTTTGCATTGTTTTCTATTAATATAATAAAGGTCAAGGATGAGAAATGTTGTAGAATGTTGTGTTTGGCCTGATTCAGATTTTCTTGTGAGGCTGGAGTGTCGTGGTTTGGTTCTCGCTCGGATTGACAAATAGCCAGTGGGAAACTACCCGTACCTGTACCGGTCCGAGACCTCATGGGTCGGATGTGCCAGTGGAGATCCACCCGTACCTGTACCGTACCAAGACCTCATGGGTCGGATGTGCCAGTGGAGAAGGGGTATGAGATGACTGACAGAGACCCCTAGCCATTCAGAGTGGAACGGAGACAGGACAGAAAGCAAGTATAAAAACTACATAAAACTAGAGATTAATTCTAAATTATTATTTTTGGTAAGAATTACAAAAAAAAAAAAAAAAAAAAAAAAAAAAAGTTAATTTTTTTCAGTCGAACTCATTTTGGGGAATTAGATGTTTAACGATGTTTAACAATTAAAATCGAAAAGTAGCAAGCCTAGCTATAACTGAACCACATAACCCCACAGAGACTTATTATTTATTAGCTTTTTCTAGCTTTTCAGTTTTCACACGATAGCATTGGGAAGTATGGTCTAACTGAAATATCATAATGTAGGGAGCTGCTAATGCCATATTGTTAAATTCTTAACAGAGTATATGGTCTCACTTTATTTTAAGGCCCTTTTTATTTTATTAGCTGTTAACAAACATTGCTCATTTTTTAGGTTAGGGTTAAAACAAACCTGACTTAATTTGCTAAACATTACTACAGTAACAATTTGAACTGATTTCAAGCATATGATCGACTGGGTATTGATCATCCATAGGGCTCTGGTGTTTGCAGTTTTAGCTGGCCTAATATATATTATTAACGAACAGTTAGAGAAAATACATAACGTACATTAACATGTTTATTAGCTGTTGTTCACAGTTAATAAACCAAAATAATGGCCTTTATATATATTTTTACAATTAATAAATACGTACAGGGAGTACAAGTTAAATGTAAACTTACTTCTGACAGATATTTTATGAAAAGCAGTAGCTGCTTCTCTGTTGCTATGTCTGTGCTTTCATCTAAAATCAAAGTATGGAACCTTGACTCTCGCCAAGCGCGTACTTGCCCAGCAGATTCTCCCAATTGACACTAACCCTGCAGATTATATTCATGCAGACTCTATTTCTATTCTAGGCCGATCTACGTCGCTGGTAAATTCACTGTCGCCGAGCAAGCGCTGCACGAGTTTTTAAAGAGGGAAGACAGACGTGCATTACCTCGAGATGCTGGAGTCTTGACTTGAGGTTGACATTTATGATAATAACTTGCGAAAGTTAGTAAACTGAGGGCGAAGGCTGTTGCCAGTTATTGCGAAAAAGTGTGTGCATTTTAGCCATTGAGGGAATGCTGCTCGACATTACCAGACAGTAAAGCCCTCTAATTATTTAGACATTCATCTAAGCAAGCAGACAAAGGTAAATGTCTTACCCTATCACAGCCGGTACCACACTGAAGGGAATTTGCTGAAATTGCTCCAGAAAGAATAAGCCTGATTATGGCTTCTAAGACAGATGGTCCAAACAATTAAACAAAATGATACCGGAACATTTATTTTACATTACCTGTACATGAATCACAGAGGAAGCTCCCCGCCATAAAAAGACAGGGTGACAGATTATAATAGCTGTAAAACAATTTAGCTGTGCCTTAATCATCAATACATCATTCCTAATTACCATCTTGGAACACCCTGGTGTATAATACAATACAGCAGCTTTTACATTAAGGCATGCTTCTTCAGTTTACTGCTGTGGGACAATAAATTCTGATAACTAGTGAGCTCACACAGCATTACGTCGAGGAGGAAACAGAAAATACAGGAAAACAAAACATAAGTTAAATAGTAAGAGTGTAGATAAGGATTTCTTATTTGAAGAGTTGGTCGTTGTGTTGTTTGTTTTCATTTCCCTTGCAATTCCACACTATTTCCAATCATTCGCAATGGTTCTGGGTTAGGGTGTTGACATACGGATTTATAATTTTTGTCTCTCTACCTGGCTCTTAACTTGCTTTGAGCTTGAGAGTCAGCACTGAAATCGACTTCCTCATTCCATTCCATTCCAGTGTGACTGATCAACCATCCCAGCCCCTACTCTACATATACATACAGACAGAGAGCAGGTGGGGCTGCCGAGTTCAACGGTTACATCGTCACATGATTTGAATGGAATGAGGAGGGGTGTCAGTCTCATTGTTTCTCCAGACAAGCTCAGAACCCAGAACCACTCAGAATACCTTATCGAAGAGGTAGAAGGTGCAATATATACTTCACACTGTGCTAGCTACCTTTAACCTGCAAACAAATATCATCTTCATTTACAATACCACACAGAAAGGAATGTGATCCACCTAAAGCAAGCAGCTTTTATCTCACACACTTTCTTATAGAATCTACAAGCCTCCTTCACTCAATTATTTACCCTGAACTTGCTGGCCTTACCTGCAATTCCATATAACTCATCTCTGTGTGCAAGGAGAAAGGTCATTCAAATTATCTGTGGGTTCAGTCAGAAGTTGTACAGCAGGCTGTAAATCCGTTTTAGGATTTTGTATGATTTTATATACCAATGCTTTGCTTAAATGTTTCAAACAAAAAAGCATTAACAATCTTTCAAACCTGACACAAAATATCAAGCAAGGTAGATGTGAACCACGATGCAACTGATAAAAGTCAATGCAGGACTTACCAATCCCATTCGCCTGGTCTTTTTCTAAGGTGTGATCTGCGTAGAAGCCTAGAGAAAAGAAATAACCATGCATTGTTTTGATTTGCACCAATTGTTTGTAAAGTGAAAATCAAATTGCTAATGTAGTAACTATTTGTTTTATCATGAAAAGAAAGAGTTGCTAAAATCATTTCGATCAGTACAATATTGTAATGCTTAGTAATAATGATGCAGTCATTCAATATGACCCTCGGGAAGCAAGAGAAGTGTTCTAAAAGGTGGTGTTTCCATGCACAAGTCATGGCAGTTTTCCTCACAACCTGTTTGCCGTACTTGTCATGAAGTGAGTTGCTATGCAGTTGTGATTTAGGAAAAAAAAAAAAAAAAAAAAAAAATCGGTCGTACCAATGCAGATTACTGAATTCATAATCATTTGGGGGAGGGGGTATTTAAGTGTCCGTGTCTGCTTACTAAGTAGGAAACGAATGACTATGAATATCGTGAGGAGATTCATGCGTTGCCTTGAAGATAAAAACATTTAAAACAAGAGAAATTAATCCACGTGTTGTTGCACACATTTTCTGAATTACACAGCGCATTAGCTACTTGTTTGTCTGGTTACTTTTCTAACACACACACACACACACACACACACACACACAAAATATAATTTCTACAAGTTTTATTACTTAGAATTGATATTTGTGTGTTTCTGGAATATCTAAAAGTTACATTTCATTAACACTAGATCCGCCTTTTACAATACATGTTTTTATTTTAAATATAACCTACAAAATTAAATTTTTTATGCATCTACAAGCCTGTTGTTATCTCTACTGGACCTGGCATCCATCAATTCTTTTGTTTTGTACAAAGCAGGAGAGAAGCTAGCCACAGTGCTTCAGCAGACATTTCGATCAGAAAACTGCAAAACGTTTTGTGCTGCACGTGACACTGGTGTCCACGCAAGATTAATCATATGTTACTTTTGTTTTAGATGAAATTCAAACATGCGCTTCTTTACACGTATCTTGGGCAAAAGGCATAAACTTGTAAAACGAAACTAGTTTCTTTTGAAAATAATTATGCATAGTTTGAAGTAGTGCTTTACATGTGGCAAGTTAGGAAAAAAAAACTATTATATTCAACTGTTCATTTAAATACAGCATTTAGGCTGTGCAGATGTTTGACACGATGTGTTGAATAACTCTTTTGAGTTGTATCCGATAGTTTGACTTTCATTTTAATATTGATGGTGTTTAAAATGTACTGGAGGCTGTAGGTATTATAACCGCGGCGGTTCTAGTAGTCCGTGAATGTACAGCGTGTGTGTGGGTGTGTGTGTTGGGGGTGTCTATATTTTGTACGGCTTTTCTACTGGAGATTACGTGATATTAAGACAGAAAAGCAATGGAGAATGCCTGCGGAGGTGAAATCTTGTGAGCCACAAGCACGATTCCTGCTCCGGTTTACATGGGTGAGAAAGCGATTGACGCTGCCCTTAAAGTCATGCTACCAAAAGGACGTCCTTTTGCTATTTCACGATGTATTCGCATGACAATGTCGCACAGTCATGACTAGAGAAGATTTTCACATGCATGTAAACCAAGCCTAAGATGGAGTTGACCAGACATAACATGAACCAATAAATAAATTAATATTTATTACTTCTCATGATGCATCAACATATGAAATGAACAGGATAAGTAAGAGAAGGCGAGTGTACGGTAATAAACTACAATAACAAAATAACAAACTAAGGTTAATAAACTAATTGTCAAACTATATTAACACAGCAACCCTACATACATTAAAAAATGCAGCAGCAGCTCTAGAGCAATACCTGTACAGGAGCAATATTTAAGACATGCACAAAATGATAAAGCAGCTCACCAAAATGAAAAACACCAAATTGCTCGGCAACTTGTGTCCGATTCAGGCTTTTTCAGGGGCTCATATAATTTCCAGCTTGTCGCAAGAGAAACAGTGGCATGTTTCATCGTTTGTTTACATGCCATTTTGTATCGATGAGGTGCAATCGTGAGAACCAGAATACAAAATGAGGCATGATATGACGGTTCTGGAAAGACTGAACAAGCCAATCAGTGTGCCTCAAGACACTCTCGCGATGACAAGTCACATTTGAAAAGATTGAATAAACCTTTTGAATTTAACTTTGATGATGATGGAGTTATCAGGTGGCAAAACGTTATGTTAATTATCATAACCCTGGTTCCCTGAAATGTATTTCCTTTTCAAGTACAAAATGTAACAATTACCACAGGACAAGTGTACCAAAGCCGCTGCAAGACAAGATTGCAGAACGACTGGAATGCTACAAGGCTAAGCCAAGAGGCTGCCTTGGGTGTTATCATACGCAGCCCAGTAACAAGTTGCCTGGGCTAAAATACTGAGGGAGAAACTCACTTCTATCACTGTGTTGCAAGGGTTGACTGAGAAACCGCCCTTAGCACTAGTTCCAAAGCCAGGGTTTTGAGGATCCAAGCGACTGACCTACTTAATATGTGGATGGTGTTGCTGTTCGCAGTAAGGAACAAAACAAAATAGTGATTGATAAGTAAATTTGAGTGCTTGCTTGCTGATCTAACATTAGCTTGTTGACGTGTTCAGAGCTGTGGTAGATTGAAGTGAATTTTGATAGTGTGTAAACTGGACCAGCTCTAGACCTGCAGGACAGCATAAATTGCCAAACAGTGTCTTAGAACGCCATCCAGTCTAAGGGCCACAAGTCCAAAGGTAACCTGAGCTGTGGCAGTCAGAGGGAGTAATGGTAGAGCGAGGACCTTTTCCAAATCTCTCCCAATGGCTCTTAGAGGCCTCATTCCCACTCCGACACCAAACATCTGGATCCCATGGAGAAAGCATGCTCACTCTTTCTTCTCTCCTAGAATGAACACTGTGGTAGGTATATGCTGCAGATAATGTTACTAACTCTTTCTCCCCTAAGCTGCCTTACACAAATTTGAAAACCTAATTTTTCAATTGTCGTTCTCTGACTGAAACCTAGCACTCTGTAAATGACATGCACTCGCTTGTCTAGCCACCCAAATAGTTTTTCCCTCTGACAAAACTCGCCTCACTTTTCCAGCCTTTTCTTCATTTGAGTATCTCGCCATCAAGCTCCCCTCTCCCATGTCCGTTATCTACCGTCCACCTAAAAATAACTCACAAATCCTTTCCCTCGTCTGCACTTCTACTGACAAAATCCTACTCCTAGATGACTTCAACATTCATGTTGACTTGCCGCCTTCTCCCCTAGTGACCGACCGCTCCGTGTTGAGATCTTCCTTCTACCATCTTCAAAACATCTCTGTCCCTACCTTTCCCTCCCAGATGTGGAGATTCATCTCCTCTCGACTACTACAACTCTCTCTATGGTGGTCTCCCGGCATGCGCTACAAGCCGACAGCAGCTAGTTCAGAATGCCACTGCCAGGATCCTTACCAGATGTAAAAAACATGAACATATCACCCCCGTCTTGCCCAGCTGCATTGGCAATCTCTAAAATTCAGGATCATTTTCAAAACTCTCCTACAATGCCCTTCATTACACAGGTCCCACGTACCTCCTCAACCTGCTGACCTGCTACGTCCCTGCCTGCAAGTGGAGGTCCTCCGATTCTGGACGGCTTGTTATCCCCAAGCAAAAGTGCATCACACTTGGAGAACACACTTCGACTCTGGAACTCTCTCCCAGCTTTGATGCGTGATGCTCTCACCATCACTCGCTTTAAATCAACTCTCAAGACCCACTTGTTCTCTCTTGCTTTCCATGCTCTTAAGCCTGATATCTGTTATTTGCTATTGTGTTATTGCTACTTTTTTTTCCCCTCGCATCCACAATGTTTTAGAATTATTTTTACACCCTAGCCTTGTATTTAATGTATTATGCATTGTTTTTCACTGTACTTAATGTATTATGCATTGTTTGCTTTGTTTTTTTGTTTTTTTACTGCACCTTGTAAAGCGCTTTGTGATGGTGGTCCACTATGAAAGGCACTATATAAAATAAAGATTGATTGATTGGCAGACTGTATAACCTAGTAAAGGTATGGGGAGTACTACATCAATGGGGAGGTGTTCCTATTATAGTTTACAGTATCTTTGCACTACATCAAAATAAATAACTGCAAAAGGCAGTTAAAATATAACTATGAATTCACATGTCAATGTAAATGACCATGTGACTGTAAAAGATGCATCTCCCCCCAAACCACGATGAACTGTGTAATGAAATATAACTCACCGTTGTCTGTTATTACATTTGGGAATAGCTTAAATTGATGTGCACTTTTATTTAAGACATACCTTGTTGACAGTCAAGTCTGTTTTTATACCCAAAGGGAGTTTTAACATAGGTATCAAACAACGTTCTTCCAGCCTGCTTTCATGTCACTGTACTATTTGCAGCAGGGGGGTTCTCAGTCACATCTTAAAGTATGCCTTGTGAAGCAAAACAGAAATTTAAAAAGGTGCCTTTTCTTTAAACATTTTTTACTTTTGTTTGTTATATAGATACAATTTTTGTAATCCAGTCTTAAAAAATGGTGTTGACAAACTACCTTTCCTGAAATTACTTATAACGTTTCAAACTGACTAGTATCTCATTATCCAAAACTATTAAAACACTCAATCATAGAATATGTAGAAATACTAAATGTAAAATTTGTTGACAAAATTGTCATTTTTGACAAAGACTGTGATAAAGACCAAGATTAAAAAAAAAAATTCTGAAACGTGTTTCACTACACTAATATGATATTCACCTAATCTATATTTAAAAAAAGAACACATTTAATTTTATATTAATCAAACTTTTTTTTTTTTTAAAACAACCTAA
Organism: Polyodon spathula; assembly: GCF_017654505.1. Lineage (NCBI taxonomy): Eukaryota > Metazoa > Chordata > Actinopteri > Acipenseriformes > Polyodontidae > Polyodon > Polyodon spathula. The sequence continues at coordinate 1,906,772 of NC_054566.1, read as the reverse complement.
ATCTTTTCAAACAATGCAAACAAATGAAAAGATGGTTTGAATGGATGCCCGCAGCTATCCTGCACAGATCCGCTGCAGTTCTCACTATCTGCTTGTGCTTCTCTGCTTAACTGCTCACTGTTCCTGCTGCACACCTTCAGCCTTCTACTGTCTGAGTTCAGAGCAAATACTGAGAAGGACAGCGGCTTTGTGAGAGGCGTCAGGGTTGGGGGGGGGGGGGTGTTAATCTAGCCCCCCAGATTAAGCTGCCTCCCACCTTCATGCCTTTCCCCTCTTGTTTGCAAATTGTATCACTGCCTGCCGTGCAGGCTCAAACCTGCTGGCAATGTAGTAAAGTCTCAGGCTGCATCTGTCTAATGCTATTATCCATTGTCTTCCCTGGCTTTTGTATTATTAAAGCCAGTCTACAAGTTTGGTTAAAAAAAAAGTTGCAGTACATTTTCTTTTATAAATGGCCTAAAACTTTAAGTAAATGTCCACATAATCCCATATTTTAAAGAAATAATAAAGACAAACTAATTTAATGAAAAACATCTTCATTTCGCCGTCTGAATATTACTTCACCTTCTGCATGAATACAAAAAAAAAAAGTCAGGAGTCGGATGTTTAATGCCTTACTCTTGACAAACAATCTGGCTTGACATTTGTAGAACTGAAGATTATGACTGTTTTTGTTATGGTTACCTTTAACATAAGAGATTGGTGTTTAGGTTGATTGTGTCAGAAATACAAATCTGAAAGGATTACTGATTTCATCAAGCATGTAGCACCTGCAATGGAACGTCTTAAAACATTGCAAAGTGGATTGCATAGATGCAACTGACTACATCTGACCTAATTGGAAGCACTTCTGCACTCACTGTACTAGTATTGTTGTATGTGTTGTTCTGTCATACACAATATAGAAGTGTGGCATCACCCTCAGGTCTACTGAATTGCTCTGAATGGTGACAAATCTTTTAAAATAACTAGAAATACCCTCCTTGCTTTTTATTTTATTTTATTTTTTGGAGACTGGAATGCAACAAAGGTTATGCCCATACCCGGTTAGATGTTTGATTTTAATAATACACAAATAATATTCTCACTGGCTGCATTTGGATCCGCCACTGTTTAGATCAATTGACAAGATCTAGCCTGTGCTGGGAAATTGTTTTCATACAAACTGAAGTCTGATGCATACCAATTGTAATTGAAATATTTCATGTCATTTAAAAGCCATGTTTGTGGAAGTAGACGAGACTAGCGTCAAACGAAGATGCTGGGCATGCTAGGCGCACACTTCATCCTTCTGGTAATTTCAAGCACAGAAAGCCTGGTTGCTAAAAGATAGCTGAAGAAAGAAAACACAAACTGTTGGGAGTAACATAATTAACATAAGTAAATATTATATTATATAATATAATTATATAATGGAACATTACTCAAACTGCTTTTGATGCAGGCTGCAGATGTACCGATACAAACTTAATAAATCCTAAATGTTTTTTTTTTTTTTTGTATACCCTTCTGTATCTTGTGATAAAACTGATTTAACAGAATTACTGATACATATTTCTAAAACCTCCAAGACATAACAAAGCTAAACAGAATTCAATTTGAGAATCTTTTTTTTTTTCTTTTTTACATGGAAAGCCCTACATTTTACGAATTAACAATCAGCTCTTTTCAAATTTTAAGCCTTAATCAAAAATGCTTTCAATCGCATCATTCAGCGACAATAAGAGTTTCTCCCTGCAAGAGGCAGGGACTCTGAAAGTGTGAGACAAATAAACCATTCTGCAGCAAAACTGCTCATTCACTCACTGTCACGTTTAACTTCCATCCCTGCGCACAAAGACTAGCATTTTCAAAACAGAACATTTCTCTACTGTTACCCCTCTCAAAAGACCTGACATTGGTCATGTAGGTCAAATGTAAAAAAACGGTTAGCACAATCATAAAACTTATAAACCTGCAACAAAAAACCGACTGTACAAATCATACAGTGTTATAAAACTAAAGAGAACGATCAATTTCCTTGGTAGCTTCTAGTTGTGCAAAGTTATAACAGGTGTTCAGCCAATATTCCCAGGGTTTAGGAACCATCTGAAGGCTGATACACCTACATTTTGACTTTTAAAAATTGTATCATACAAGTCAAACTAGTTAACCTATTATGCAATGTATTTTAATCCAGCTATTAAAATTACAGTATGGAAACTCAATACAGAACAAGCATTAGCTGAATGGTTAGTGTTTTGTTCAGGGTTATTTTAAATTTTACCTCAGAATTCAGGATTACATGTTGGAAGTTATGGGTGAATCACAGTCTATTCTGTTAGTTTGGAAATCTAACAAAACGACTGTTTGTAAAATTGTATAACATTTCTGTGCAAGCCAAAAAAAAAAAGTGGCTTGTTGATATATCTAAAATAATTATTCTATTATATATTTTATATATTATAAAACAGTAACAGTAATAGACAGAAAAAAACAGAACAGACCTGAACAGTAATCTGAATGAATCTTAATAAACTAAATTTGTAAATAACTTAGTAAGAAAGACATACGAAGGAAAGATACCTTTTCGTCTGGTAAAAGTGGAGCAATAAATATTACTAAAAAGCAAGCTGACTGACCAGTTCAGCCCATTGGCTATTCCGAGACTGCCAACAGGTTATTCAGGACAAACTGATTCTCAGGATCCGCTCTGCCTCATTAGGGCTATGATAGTTTTACTATTGCAGAGCTCTATAAAAGGATCAACTATCCTGACCTAAACTCCTTTGCTCTTTGTTACAAACTTGTTTCACTGTTCACAAAACCACTTTAAGAGCATGAGCACTTGTAGCATTATACTAAACTACAGTATAACTCCTTTTGTCAATATTTTTATACATTTTAAAATGTTTTAGATTAAATTTACAGGGTATGAGAAGTTGCCTGGCCAAGACTTTGACATATATGCATTAAGCATAGCATGAGAAGCGTACCACACTTAACATGGTACAGTTATACAAGTGCCGGCTGAGTAGAAGTGTACCACACTGGCTTGGATGCTACTTGTGACAAAAAAGGCAAAGTTAGCCAAAAGAAAGAAAACTCAAAAAAACAAAATCATCATTTCCATTAATAGGGATTTTCATGCTAAGTACACACATATGAATAAAAGACAAATCTATAAATAACATTTTAAAAAATCTGTACACCTGCAGGTTTACTGTATATGATGTTAAACATCAGGCATCTCAAAGTTTTCTTATAATTTAAACCTCATCTGAAAACAAACAAACAAAAAAAACAACAAAAAAAATTAAAAACAACTCTAAGACAAGTATACGCAGGACAAAAAAGTAGTCAATATATAACAAAATGATCCCTTGACTTACCCAACATTGCGATTCTCTGAAAGCCCCTTCACAAATAATCCCTCAAGTTTGAACCCATCTGGAAGAGGCAGGCACTGTGAGCCGTGTGTTCAACGCAGAGCCAGAGAGAGGGAGGGAGGGAGGGAGGGAGAGCAGTGACTTGTGTCACCGCTTCAGGGGTTTCTCCTCCTCACCCACACTCACTCATTCAATTCTGGCAAATTGACTCTGACCATCAATTATTGCAGTTTCTGTCACTATCTAATCAGCAGGCCAGCTCCTCCCTGACAGCTGCATCTTTTCTGACCCGGCACACGCCAAACAACCTACACCACTTGACCTGCACCACACACGCTGAGCAGCAGCATATGCACCACATCCAGGGGGCCCTCGACCACCAGCTACCTGCAAAAGCCTACACTGCACTCATGCACCCTAATGAGACAAAAACAGCGACGTGAAAGAATGGGCTTCCTGTTGGTTCAATCAAAGATGTACATTATAATCCATAAAGCCGCTTTTAAAATCTGCCACTGAATATGATAACTGTGATAAATTACTTCATTTTAATGCTGCATAAAAATGTTAGGTGTTTGCTTTGTTTTGTTTATTGCCATAATTAAAATTAAATCAGCTGGTTCAGAAATTCCCAACAATTAAACTGATAGATACGGTTTTAACTACAGAACACAAACAAGAAAAACAACTTTCTTTTAGGGGTTTTATCAGCTATCAGTTGAAACATTCTGCAACTAAAACAGAAATTTTAAAAACAAACATCACATTTGACTGTCTTTTTAATTCCAACTTTTGATAACGGCATGTGAAATGTGCTTAGTTCGAACGTCGTTCTTTCCCATATGATGGCTTTGAAAGGTTAGCGTTTTACTTTTTTTTTTGTATTGAAAATATCAGATCACAACAAAACAAAAAACAAAATGTGATTTTTAATTGGAATCAAATTTAAAAATTGCATATTCTGACTTTTAATGTCAAATGACCAGAAAGTGGATCCTACATTTATATCAGCATTTGTTCCTCTTTTGATAATTTTATACCAATATAAATAACTAAAAGAACTGGTCTTAAATTCATAGATAGTTGAAATACTGTAAATTCGGAAACCCGTTTGGTTCTCTCTAAAGGGTCTGATCTCTAGTCCCGTTGACCCCTTGATTAGCTGTTACTGCCCGGAGCACTTGTGACTCTTCACCGCTTGTGGTGTTTGCATGCTGGCCACTAAAGCCTATTGCATGGCAACAAAGAAATCCAGCATCTATAACCTTTAACCTCCAAAAGCTGTGCAACCTTGGAGACATTTAACAAGCACAAATGCAATCCTTTTTTCTTTCAATTTTCATTAAGAAAGGTCACATTCCACGGACACAGAGATTTCTGATTCTATGCGACTATTAGCTTGACCACTGAAATCGCAATCCCTCTATTAATAAGCAGCCCAAGAAATACAGAACAGAATTACGTATTACCCAGTACATATCTATTATTATTATTATTATTATTATTATTATTATTATTATTATTGATGATGATGCAGTAATTGTAGTAGTAGTAGTATTACCAATATTCTTTTTATTATTATTTGTTATTACAGACATAGCCCATAAAAATAATTCAATATTTAATTATTACATTAGATATCAAAAGTATGTGATTTACATATTTGATCGCTTTTATATATTTTAAAACTACATATATCAATAAATAAATACATATATGGATTTGTGTAAAGAATTGATTCCATAAAGTTAAACCTGTCTTAGCTGCAAATGCATAGTCGTAGTCCAGTCCTTTTCAGGCTTTTTTATTATTATTATTTTTTTTTTTTACTACGTCTGCAATTTCATCAAATGTACTGGACAAACAATTTTGTCATATGAGAGATAATATGCAGCTAAGACTTTGTTCTGATTGTTTGAAACAGCTTGCTCATTTTCTTCTCTTTCATAACCTAGTTAATGTTCATTAGTGTAATTAATATGCTAAAAACACAGCAAGATGGGTGGTTACTGTACCACCCACCTGCTGAAAATGCTTTGAGTTTTTGATAAGGTAGCATCTGGTTACTTATTACACCAGCCTTGCATTCAATAAACGTAAAATAAAACAAAAGGACGTTCCTAGCAATCGTCAAAGAAATAGATTTAGTGTTTAGGAAAAGATTAGGAAAACAAAATTGTACTTCCTGTGTATATTATCAGGTTCACAGCCTAATCAACAAAACCATTGTCTTTTTCTTTATTTGTACCACTGCGTGTCTTTCTCTTGCGTACCTGACACAAACTCACACCCCACATCTGTACATTTAAACTAAGACTGTACAGTATACCTGCTTTTAATAGACTATATATTTAAAACGCATACAATTTCAATAATAAGCTAGGCTCGATTTAGTAGTCATTTTTAGATTTGACCAATTTATTTATTTCAAATGACTATTCCTTCCAGATAAAATATGTTGTGGTTTACAATGTTTGAAGACACCATTAATGATGGAGGTTCTCATGAAACCAGATGTTTAGTAAAATGCTGTTTAGGATGTTTATTCCTATTCACCATTTAAATATTGAAGCATTTACTGCCTTAAATGAAACCGTAATTAACAGTAACTCAACAAAAACAGACAGTGTAACAACTGAGGCTTGTTCAGATATGCAGCTTTCGTGTTTCCAGACGGCTAAATTGCCATCTACGTTGCCAGATGAGACGCCTAAAATAGCTACTTCAAAAACAACAAAATATACATCGTTGACAGTGCTCATATGTTCCAGTGAATAGTATTCAAAATGTTTCTTTTCTTCCAGTAAAATAGAAGCAATTTCCACAAATGTAAGTCGAGTAAAACTTTACTTTTTTTTTTATTGCTATTGTAAAACATTCCTTCTCTGAAGGCCGCACTGTATAATTATACTGTACCCTGGTCAGTAAACATACAAGAAATTGTATAACTTTTTTTTTTTTTTTTTTTTTTTTTTTAAAAAACAAACAACCAACGTTTGTTTCCATGTATGAAATACAGTGAGTGTATGGTATAACATTCTAAAATGTCTTATGCAATGACTTAGAAGATCGATCTGAAACCTAGCATATACAATTAATTCAGGAAATGATATTCACATTGAGCAATTTATGAATACGACTGTTGATTATTTAAATTTTATGTGCTTTGTTTTGCTGATTCATTTTACACTGTAAATCATGTACTATGCATTTCACTGTATTTGAAGTATTATGGATTTTCTTCTTGTTAATGCATCTTGTAAAGTGGTTTGTGATAGGGTCCACTATGAAAGGCGCTATATAAAATAAAGATTGATTGATATGAGATACAAGATGTACCATTCAGATCTTTTGCTGCATAATCAGTTGCTGTAAAACTGTGGTCAAGTAATATTATTGACAGTTTATAAACAAAATGCAGATAAAATGTACACCCACAACTCCCCACGTGCATGTTCACACTTATGTACAGTACGAACCTCTTCTTCCTCCTCTTCTGTTGATGTCACGCTTTCCATGTCTTCCCAAAACACAGCCATGTTGTCTTTGTAAACAATAATAATCATCTTTATTTTTATATAGCACCTTTCATAGTGGACCACCATCACAAAGCGCTTTACAAGATACGAGACTGGGGTGTGTAAACTATGCATCAGCTGCAGAGTCACTTACAACAACGTCTCACCCCAAAGACAAAGCATAAGGAGGTTAAGTGACTTGCTCAGGATCACACAATGAGTCAGTGGCTGAGCTGGGATTTGAATCGGGGACCTGCTGGTTACAAGCCCTTTTCTTTAACCACTGGACCACACAGCTTCCTAGGCATAAGCACTAGTGAGAGAGGGAGGGGATTTTCAAAGGTACTTTTTTTTTACCCAGGAAAGTGAATTGACGCTTGGGTGTAGCCACACTGGTGTGGCACTGTCTACTATGCATCAAAAAAGCAAAGCGACACGAAGCGTTGGTGTTTCCAGGCCTTTAGGGTGCTAAAAGGAACAGTGCAAACACAGATACACAGCATAACAAATATAGGCATTAATGAATTAGTTAACTGTGTGTTTTCTTTCACAATCTTTGTGCACTCGCCAGCTGTATAGTTGGCTCATCGATGCGAGTGCCTCTCGTGTTGACACGTTCTGGCAAAATAGAGCTACAACAGTATTACATATTGAAAGTCTTAAATAGAGTGCATACAATCTACATTAATAACTTGTACCCTTGTCCAGAGTACTACATAAACACTAATGTGATTTCTGCACTAAGTGGTCATACTTTAACACAAATTAAAGCTAGTAAGCCATGTATTGCAGTGTTTTGCAAGCACCAGCCAAAAAGGGAAGCTGCTCCAGATTTCCTTTAGTAACTCATAAAATGAATAATATACAAAACCATCTGTGTATATAATTTGTACACCAAAGTGATTTTCCATTTCAACATTACTTTTTTTTCCCCATTTGAAGTAGTTTCCATTTCATATCCCTATAAACTTACATAATATTATAGAATATTTATGTACTGGACTTATTTTCAAGCTACGTTGTTAAAGTAAATGCCAATACATTATTTCTGAAAACTGTAAAGTGTTTGAAATCGCAGTTCTCGCAAGCATATTTAAAATGTAGTATTTATTTACTTATTTATGAATGCACTTGAGCATTCTCAGACTCGGTAGTTAATGAGAGACAACAACCTGGGAAGGTATTTATACTCAGACTCTTGGAAGACTAAAAATAAATGTAAGGAATGGTTGGTTCCATGAATATCTTTAGAAACTTAATGTTTCTTTTTTTTTTGTGTAAAATGTAAAAAAATGGAACACATGAAAAAATATAAAACAAAACACAGCTTATGGCTTACTTTTTCTGTATTCAAATTTACTAACAATTAATACTGCTATCATGTTTAATTTAGAGATTGCTTCGCATTCTTCTCTTCCGTCTCACTTGGAATTATTGTATCTATCTATTGTGACTGTTTGTTTTTGTGCCTGAAATATAATTTCTTTCTTTCGTTTGTTGTCTGTTTCGGTCTTTCTTTCCCCACTTTTTTCTGTGTAACAAATTATTGCAAAACCAAAACAGAGTTTGCTTAAATATGTAGGCTTTATTTTTACATTTACTGTGTGCAATGACAAGTTGTTGTTTTGAAATGGTAATATAAATTAATGATTTTGTAAAAAAAAATTACAAAGTTATACACTTATTTTGAATTTTAGGTCCCTATCAAGGCTCATATTTTGGCCCAGGATATGCAGTTTTAGACCCTTACAAAACCCTGAAATTAGTTTTTGGTGGGGCACGCTGGGAGAGGACCACCACACACCCCCTGCCTTCTACTTAGGATTTCTAGCCTCCTACTTTATATGAAAATGAAAAGGCTGGATGTGAATCTGCGCACCCCGAGTATTTACATGGGTTGTATTTGACATGTCAGTTGACAGGCTAAACTTTAAAGCACCCTTACGCTGCAGTTGTACGAATGCCAGCATGCTCAGTTAAGCCCTATCCATGCTTCACTGTGACTGATGAAAAGGCCAGTTCAAAGTGACCCATGGGTCTGTCTCCATAGCTCCAAACCACCCATCCAAAACTAAACACAAACCATACAAGCTGATTAGCCAGTACATTGGCTTGTCAGGTTAAAGCATGTCTAAATGCATCAGCTTGTGAACAATGGGATTGACAAAAATCAAATCTGCCATTGTAGCCTCATCCAACAGAAGATAAAAGAAACACAACTGGTTTTACTCAGTACAGATTTTAATTGATGACAAAGTTCTCTTATTAATACATTATCAATGCTGATGTCCAGGGATCCTAGTTTTCCGCAATAAAAAGAACAACTGTCTGATAACAACTTTTTAAAATCTGTGTTACTTCCGCAATTAAAATAAAAGGATGAAATTGAGTCATCTATCCGCCCCCACCCCCCGGTCACATTTTAAGATACGCAAACAGTATTATTGAATAACACTCAACTTATCGGTACACTTAACAACCAAGGAAGTTACAAGCTCACCAGTGCCAGTCAATCAATAACAAACAAACTTAACATTTTACTTTAAACATTACAAAAACATCTGTATAGTAATAATAAAACCACAAAAATAGTATTCATATTTATTTTATCTCCTTCTTGAGTTGACGAGCGATCTGGGGCCGTTGTGAAATATTCCTTCTTGATTTCATGAGCGGTCTGAGGTAGTCTTTAAATATTCCTTCATTAGTTCACGAGCGGGCTGCAGTAGTCGTGCAAAACTAAAAATCTCTGAAAATTGTGCTTTTATTAAATACTATCATTAACCTAATCTCTATAACAATAATAAAACTGGAGAAAAATGTTTTAGTCACCTAGACCATCATATCTACAGGTGTGTATCTTTCCTTTACATTATGTTTACACACTAGTTTTAGTGACGGTTGGTTTTGGTTTATTGTAGTTGCTTTTTGTTATATATGTCATTGCAATTTCACAGAGCGATTCACACAAATGGTCTTCTAAAACACTGTTTCTCAATTGTTTTAATCCGAATTGAAATAAAAATCAGGATATTGAATCATTCATTCTTTCTTGCGAAAGACTAAAAACAACCAAAAAGCAAAACCCAGCGTCTTCAGGATCCCTAAAACATGTAAAATTAATAAATACAATTAAATAAATAAACAAAACAAACAAAGAAAACCCACTGACAAAATAGCCTTTAAAAGGTGTGGCTTTACGGCTGTATAAACAAATGTAAATTGACAACTTTCTAAAATTAAACTCATTATTAAACATAACATCACCCGATTTGTAGAAACAAAGACTGCATCTCCTCTCAGCTGGGTAAGCTCATTTCAAATTCTCAGTTGACTAAACTTCTGTGATTTTGTCCAAGACCCAGGTGTCAGTTCCCTCGCATTTGCAGATTGGACGGTGGAATGAATCACTGTGTGTTTGCACTGTAGGCCACCTAGGAGCTCAGCCCCAGCCACCCCACCTTCAGGCAGCCTCGGCCCAGTTCATCACTGTCACTTCCAGATGGCCGATGTTCCGCTTGGCCAGCGCCTGTAATCCGAGCACAGGTCTGCCTGTTGGAGCACCCTTTTATTGACCATAGAACTTAGAATAAGATCTCTCCACTTTCAAACGGGAGAGCGTACGTCGCTTTGGCTGTTGTCTAATAGACAGAAAGCAGAGAAAGACAAAAACAGCTTGGAATGAGCAAGTAACTGGAAAGCAATCTCCAGCTGCCCTACAAAAGAGTGCATAAGAGAGGAAGCTGGCAGGACATGAGAAGATGATGAGCCCTTCACTCAGGAAAGGCAGATCTTCACTCAATTATTCATCTCCTCTAATTACTCCCACTACATCTGCATAGGTTTCACTGTGCTTTTTTTTTTCTCTGTGTGTGTGTAAATCGCTTTGTGGCGGCCCTAGTTAAAGGCGTTATACAAAAATAAAGACTGATTGATTGATTACACAAGACACTTATTTTCCACTAACAGACTCTTAAGGGTCGTCTTGTCATATACAATGCTGTATATGGTTGGTTTCTGTTTTTAAATGATATGCAATGGCCTGGAAACTTACAAGCTGACTGGATTAAAAAAAAAAAAAAAAAAAAAAGTCATACATCCCTGGTACATAACATTGAGTCAGTAACACTATTCATTTAAAAAAAAGTAGTTTAAAATGTATTTGATGTCAAAAATGACCACGTTCGTATTTAGTCATATAATATAGTTTACAAATGACTGAATCAAAAACATATCATGCAAAGGAAACCAATAGATAAACATCTGGATTAATTTCCCACCTTCTACTGTACAGAAGAGTGCTGCTCTCTTTGCATTGCTAGGTAATGTAATTGGCTACCAGGGTTATTTTACTACTGAGAAATTTGGGACTGTATATACTGGATATAGAATGAATTATATTTTAGTTTTCTAGCTAATTCAAAATTAAAGAATGTTTGTTTAAACATGTTTGTTTGACAGCCTTTCGCTAAAAACGAAAGCACCAATCCAAATACTAGTACTGTACTAGTCCAATGTTGATGAAACTTGGTATGAACATGTGTTAACATGAGTTACTGAGAGTATCCGGGGGATAACATTAACTGTGCAATTTATAATAAAGTGATGGTTATTCAAATGGACTAAATAGGATATATTTCAATTCAAATATGAAATGGTGGCAAAAACTCTTTACACGATGTCTAACTGAAATCCTTTTTTGTAGCAGTAATGGAGAAAGGGCAGTGTCAGCATTTTAAGCCCACTGACCCTCAGGTCAGTGGGATGCAAGTCAGTCCCTTGATGATTGCTATATTGTTAGTTAACCTGCGTGTCTGTGCGAGTGTGTGTGTGTGTGGGCAGTGCTGAAGCTGTGTAATGAGATCTATTGAGGGTAGATGTGCTACAGGCTGCCTCAGCATGATCATTCTTCATCTTCACCATCTGGATAATGCACAGCATGCCTAGCCTCCGCAACAGCACCACCTGCTGGTCCACCATCAGCAACACACTCAGGTCATATCAGCACTTGCAATACACATCTTAACACACCATGAAGAGAGACGGTTCGGAGGGATTTTCAGTAAGGCTTTAGACAGCCCAAATGACTTTAATTCCCCTGACACGATTAATACTATAGGTCAGTGAGCTGATTAATGCATTGGGAGCTTGTATATACTTCAATCCCACAGTTGCCCTTCGCTCAAATCCTGTTTCACACTGGATTCTTAAATTGACTGCAGGATTAACTCTGACCAGGACTGGGGTTGGTCTGATTTATAAACTGAAATGAAGGATTGCAGTCCCTTCAGTCACAGAATTGTAACATTATATTGTATGTGTTAATGGGCTAGTCAGCGGCAAGAGTATCAAACACACAAGAGGCAGTAACTGCAGCTCAGCTCTTTTGCACACTTGTATTATTTCCAACAAAACAAGAAAGGTTTAACCATAACACAAATCAATTATCACCCAAGTTCAGCTATCGCCCACCCATCTAGGCTTGCCAGCACCTTCACTGAACCCCACTCTCCACGATAGCCTTCTTGAATCAAAACCAAAATATCCAATTGGGTTTATATTAACCAATTCCATGTCTTTTCAAACTAAATTATGTATGAATTAGACAAAATGGGTAATTAAGATTCAGGGTATGTGAAAAAGTAAGTGAACCCTTGGTTTTAGCAGCTCAATTAAGGTGATAATTATAATCAGGTGTTTAAATAATTTGATAGATCTTCAAGGGTGAGTTTGGGAGGCGCCACCCTATATAAAGCTCAGAAACTTTGTGAGTTTGGTCTTCACCATACAGGTGTGTGGAAACATGTCATGCCACGATCAAACAAAATCTCTGAGGACCTCAGAAAAAAAGTTCCACCAATCCACTGTCACAAAGAAAGACCACAGTCACTCTACCCAGGAGCGGTCGTCCTACCAAAATCTCTCCAAGAACAAACCGGAAAATCATCAAGGAAGTCACATCCAAGGATCTACAGGCCACTCTCGCCTTGGCTAATGCGAGTGTTCATGACTGAACTATCAGAAAAGACTGAACAAGAATGGTGTTCATGAAAGGATAGCCAGGAGGAAACCACTGCTCTCTAAAGAATATTGCTGCCCGTCTGAAGTTCGCCAAAGAGCACACAGATAGTCCACAAGACTTCTGGAACAATGTTCTCTGGACAGATGTGTCAAAGGTAGAACTTTTTGGCCTCAATGAGAAATGTTGTTTGGCGAAAACCAAACACTGCATTCGAACAGAAGAACCTCAAGCATGATGGTGGGAGTGTGATGGTTTGGGGCTGCTTTGCTGCCTCAGCACCTGGAAGGCTTGCCATCACTGATGCAACAATTCTGCATTGTATCAGAAGATTCTAGAGGAGAATGTCAGGCCATCCTCCGTTAGCTGAAGCTGAACCGAAAGTGGGTCATGCAGCAAGACAATGATCCTAAACATACAAGCGGATCTACAAAAGAATGGCTGCAGAAGAAGAAATTCCACAGATGTAAGGATATGCAGAGTGATTTGCGGCTGCAAAACCACCATAATGTAGGCGTAAATCATGTTTAGCAGTCGTAAAGTTTAGCATCCTCTAAAAATGAGGCGTACATAAAGAATGGTGTTCACCTGGCGTTCTGCACGCATCATATTTACACTTTGCCATCATTAGTCTATTAAAATTATATTGAAATGCATTCAAATGAAGAGCCTGAAATTGGTCGGGATCTGGATAGTAAACAGGCACAAACATTATAATGTGATGTAAGGATTTTGTCTTGCACTTAGACAATTGCTGACCCTATAAACTTTACACCATACAAGATACAAACCATTGTAGAAGAGAGTAATTAAGAGCGGTATAAAAGCACACACCTGCAGGATAGCTTCTGTGGTACACTTCCTGATGTGGTGACACTTGGCTCTTGTTGAAGAGAGGCAGGAACACATTCGGAGGAGAAGGGCAAGACGAAGACCATGCATATTCAATCCCAAGGTCACTTTGTTAGGGATGCCGAAGGATGAGGTGCTAAAGCATTATCGTCTCACTCCGCAGGTCATCCTAGACCTAATAGCTAAAGTGAGGGATGAGCTAGACCCCAGCGTCAATCTAGGGACCACTATCCCTGCAGATGGGGAAGTGCTGTGTTCTCTTAACTACTTAGCCTCTGGTTCCTTTCAGACCACAGTTGGAATGTATGAAGGAATGCCCAATCCACCTAGAGTGCTAGGCAAATTTGTGGTTGTCATGCTGAAAAGGACAGGCCAATACATATCGAATCCTAAGGATACTAGCATAACGGATGTTGGCTGAGGCTAAACATCTCGCCTCATTATCAGAAAACCTTTCTTTTCTTTTGCAAGTGTAAAGAGGACTTTACTGCCCTTGCTCCGACATTTATTTATTTATTTTTTTTGTATTTCCGCACTCTGGGCTGCAAGTGCGGACGCTAAACAGACCGATGCGCTCATTGAGACCCTCATTATCATAATCGCAGATCATTAAATAATAATAATCATTAAATAATAAAAATAATTGCATAGCCGCAATGCAATTTGAATTTTGCAGCTGCAATTATTTGCACTGTGCTTACATTTACATCTACCTCTAAATATCTTGGTATCCCTGAATAGACACCGTAATGACTCCCTCTTTAAAAATATACAAAAGATTTTAGTGAGCAATCTGTCCTACATGTGCAGTGATATCCCCAATATGATCCATTACTACCAATGCAGAATGACTGGGCATGGCATTTTCTATCCATTGCTACCAATGCATAATGACTGGGTAAGGCATTTTCTATCCATTACTAGCAATCCAGATAGCCCCATGCACCACAGAGATAACACGGACATAAACAAGGAGGTAGCTGCTTCTGCATCCAACTCTCAAAGAATATCACAGACATTTGCAGAGCTTTTTGAGATGTTATAGTAATAAAATAATGACTTCGATCGCATTATTGAGGAGTTTGGAGATAAAACGAGTGATCATGAGAGGATTTATCAGTATGCACGTCTGTAAAGAGGTATGTGAAAAATACAGCGAATAAGGGGTGGGGCTTGGCTGGAGGTACAGTACCAAGTGGCCTTTTGCTATTCAATGCCTTTTAAACCTGTTTTACTCTGAAAAATAAATAAATAAATAAAACAGTGCATGTAAAATAAACCGTGCGTGTGAAAATAAATTGGACCTTACGTGCCTGACAAGCGCTGAATAAATGGACCGCAAAGGGTTAAACCTGCGAGATAGCTTGCTCTTTTTAAATATTTTGTATATTTTTAAAAAGAGATTATCTAGTCAGGCATGCCAAGATAGTGTGAGGGAATATAGGCGATACAATCCCCAACCCCCATTATGTAAATAATTTGTTGCTTCCAAGCTTTTGGCTTACAGAGTATGTATCTTGATAAATGTGATGATCCTGATACTTGTATGACACACTATTTTGTTAAAAGACAAAAATGAAAATGACAGGGATAGCAGTTTTCAAACCAACTATAAAATACACTTATTCTTTATTGCAGAATCATTTAGGGAACTGCAGTGAGCTACGTTGGTCTTGTATCACTGTACAAACGATACGTACCTCTATTACGATAAGGAAAATATCACAATATACAACGAATCAGTATACCCCAACTGTATATACTGGTAAGTTCCAAAAGCCCTGTTTTCAAAGCTCCAGTCTCATCACAGTCTCCTCCCTGGTTTTGGCTCATGGCAGCAGGTCCAATGAGACGAGTGTCTCTGATCAACAGAGACCGAAGAAATAGAAAAGATTGCTGTTTACAGGCATGCTTTTAAATTAATTCCTGTAACATTTTTCAACATGAACTGAACAAACTGTAAAAAATAACTGTCACAAATAACTAAGGGTTTTTAATAATTCAAGAATTTCTATTTAACCTTTTGATTTCACATGACCTTTTAACCCTAATGGTATCCATGGTTTCCCTGACTTGAAGTGTTTTGTTTGCTACAGCTTGGAAACCTTTCTTTTTATTAACCCTGTAAGTGATGTACATCTTGAACCAAATCCAAAGACATACTTTCGATTTCAATGCACCCAGCCTCTGTCCTTTTGCACAACTCATAAAGAACTACCTTTCCTAAGTTCAAAATAAAACTGAGAACACAACATTTCAAATCAGCATCCTCTATCTTCTAGGGCTACAGAACACACGTGCACAATGTGCGTGGAGGGGTTTGGTCAGGACCCAAAGATTTTCTTCTAGCTTTATTTCTTGGGAGCTGACAGGCACATTCATGTCAGCATCAGCTGTTGCTGCTGTCATGCCAAAATTCCCCCCTATAAAAGTATATTAACAAGGTTATTAAAACACATTAAAACAACAACAGTGACAAAAGTGACATCATCTGTTCAAATGTATTCAAATTAGGGTCAGGTATTTCAATACAATATTACAAATAATAACGGATAATAGACATACATACATCTACGGTTTAATTACGATCAATAGAGAAAAAAAAAATATATATATATAAATATATATATATATATATATATATATATATATATATATATAATATATTATATATATATATATATGTATGTGTGTGTGTGTGTCACAAAATTTCCTATATTATATATATATATATATATATATATATATATATATATATATATAAATATATAGTTCTTTGAAAAACTCGACGTAACGTGTTCCACAAAAAAAAACACAAGAGACAATCACCTTTACAAAAATTATTCATTTACTTGTGTGTAAGTGACTTATGTATGTCATGTGTCGGACAAATAACACACTTTAGGTACATCTCCTTCCCCATAACACATCAGGTCCGGTGATGGGGGGGGGGGTTGCAGAGCTCTGCATCTCCACTTAGTTAAGAGATTTGCATCGCAACTGAAAAAAAGCAAGCCACAGATGCTTAAATGCAGTGGTAGTCCTGACAGTAAAATACTTTACTGTAATGTCATTTTAATTCAAAGGCCATTACACATAACACCACACGGCAGTTAAACTAGGCACCTTCACGAGACGATCGCTTCAAGCATACTGTAGTAAAATAGGATTCTGCAGCCTTGAGTAAACATGATTGTGATCATATAACAAGCTGCTTGCACACGAGGACTTGCTTTAATTGTATTGATGTACTGTCCTCAGCGATTGAGCACCACTTACATTAGTATACCCTATTCAAATTGCCGATGGTGGAGGCACGCTCTTGCTAATTGTATTCATATCGGTCCACTTCAGAATCAACCGCACCCCCTCCCTTTCTCATCACGCCACGCCACCCCCCCTTCTCGACATAAATAAAGTATTAAGTACTCAGACAAAGGGAGCAGTTGTTGAATTCCTTTGGTAGTTTCAGCACAGAGGAAGTTTGTCGTTTGTCTCCCTTGCTGTCTCTAGCCCAGGACTCACTGAAGACTCCTTGGCACCTGGTTCCCTGGGTTCCTCACATTCCCATCCCAAGTTCATTGTTTTATTTAGCCATAAAGCATTCTTCAAAAGGCTTAGAAAAGCAAATTGGAGATTTTTTACAACCAGTGTTTAGCATTGCAGATCCACAACAAAGGAATGTATTTCACACCAGCGCTGTTACTGTACCACCTGTTCTTCCCTTAGTGTAACACATTCCACACAAGGCTGATGCCATTTGAATAGTGCCGTGTGTCTATGGTCTTGCATAGATAAAGGATTAAACTGAGAACTATATCAACAGTATGTACAGCAGGGAGCCAACAGGTATGATTCTGAAACTAACAGCAAACTGAAACTGACACTCGTAAAATTCCAATCCGAATGATAAGAGCTGAGCTGAGCCGGAGACAAGGAAAAAAGCACCGTCAGAAAGCAGAGTTACGTCTGCTGCATTTCCCGGGAGCTCAACGCACATTTTGCAGCATGGTTCATATTAACAACCCTTAATAATGCTAATATAGCAACATAAATGAAAAGCTATGACCTGATTACCGGATTCATTTTGACAGCCCTAGGAATAACCACTGTGTCATACATAGTTTTTTTTAAACAGATTAAGATTAAAAAAAAAAAAAAAAGTCTTCACGTCTGTTACTGTTAATAACTTAGGCTAAAAATAAATAATAATTCTAAACTGACTAAAAAGGCCAAATGCAAAATTACTGAAAGAAAAGAAAATGTCAGTTGAGGTTTTGAACGATAGTAAAAGTGGAATAAGTAGTGAACTGGGGAAAGCTGCAAAACAAGTGAACACGGGACGCTATGGATAGGGGCATCCTCACCCGAAACCAACTCGACAGTAATTTGATTACCGGTTCCAAAATGAATAAACACCTAGATTCAGATAGGGTGTTGCTGTCTACCTAATGAAGTAATAACTGCTTTTAAATCAGATGCTTCTGTGAGCAGATCACTTTGTTTTATGAAGCAAGGTAGTTTAATTTACTGTGTAATGAAATTAGTTTGTCTGATTACTTTGTTGCTGCATTTATTTTGTCAGTACGCTGATTGAATTCAAGTGTAGAGTCATACTGTAGGGATTATAGTAATGGGCTACAGAAACCTGCATACTAAATGAGAACCCTATGGCAGTGGGTTAGAGTACTAGCATAATACAGAGATTTCTGGATATATGCAACCATTCTGGACATTTGCACAGACAGACAGATGTCTCAAGTTTAATCACAATCAGATCAGCGTTTCTGCAGATCTATGGAACAAGATAAAGTGTGTCCAGCTCTGCACTATCAGCCTCTTGAAGCCCCCAAGTGATTCTTCATATTAATTGAACTTCATTTTAAAAGGTTAAACAATTCTGGCCTGTTTCTGGTTTGTTTAAAGTGGCAAATTTGATGAATTCAACATAACTTATATTTTGGGGGAGGCTGTGTGGTTAAAGAAAAGGGCTTGTAACCAGGAGGTCCCCAGTTTAAATCCTGGCTCAGCTACTGACTCACTGTGTGACCTTGAGTAAGTCACTTATCCTCCTTGTGCTCCATCTTTCAGGTGAGACGTTGTTGTAAGTGACTCTGCAGCTGATGCATAGTTCACACACTTTACCCTCTGTAAGTGGTCTTGGATAAAGGCATTTGTAAATAAACAAGTAACAATGACTGTGTTACACTTATAGAACAGATGTAGCGTGAATTTCAATGGAACATGATACAGTACTTTGATAACCCTTTGGAAAACAATTGCAGTTACTTCTTTAAAGTGGAGTGAAGGAATGCAATACATTCAAACACCTGGGCTTTTGCTAGGTTTTGAAAGAACCGACACAAAACCAGTCTACATACAGTGTGGTAATCTCCAGCCAGACTCGCCCTGCAATGCAGGAAGGTTAATGAAGCAAGCCATTTACCTTTACACAGAGTTCATCAGCTACAACTTCTAAGCAAGGCTGTTAAGTTGTAAATTATTTTGTCAAGATCAGCTGCAGGCAAGATGAAAGGGTGAAGCTATACCCCACTTGATATATACTATTTAACACATCTGATCCATGGAATGCAGCATGTTCCATCAGTAAAACATCTTTAGTTTCCAGTAGATAAAGAAATTAAGGTACACAGTAACTGTACTCAAGTTCCACAACTTATCCATGACTATGAAACAATCGACAGTGCTACATTTAGACATTCTAAAAGAACCCAAGATAGTTCAAGAACAGATGTTTCCACCAGAAGTCTTCTGTCTAACACTGGACATTAAAAAAAAACTTTCAGTTGAAACGTTTATCACTGAACTTTATTTTAGTGTTTTTTTTTTTTTTTTTTTTGTAGTAAACTACCTCACTTAGATTATGTAGTATAATAATGAGAAGAAATAACTCCCATATTGTCAATTCAAATGAAAATCAATGCTACATAACGTAACTATATGCAAAAAATGGATAGTATTGGCATTTAGGAACAGACTTGAATTAATCACTTAAAGCTAATGACAGTTACATGTTTTCAATTTTTTCAGCTTCAAAACACTAATACATCACAAGTATTGTAAAGTAGGCCAGTCTTCGCTGGGCACTCCGAAGGGAGCGTGCCAAATTTCACCAAATGAATATTTTTTTTAATGTATTCACTTTAGTATTTAAAACATAGAGTAGTCCGTTGCATACCAGTATGCGTGTTACAAATATTAAAATAAAAGGCTGTTCCCTAAGCCGAAGTGTTCTCTTAGGAGGTGTTCCTATACGCGGAGATGATTGTACACAGTCATTTGTTAAAGAACGAAAAACAAAAATTTGAACACTGCGATTGATCTCCTGAAGGTACAAATAAATTAAACATTAAATTTACTTTACACCTAGATAGACAAGATGACAAATGTCACCTTAAAGGAAAAAAACAGTCTGTATCTTTGTATCTGAAAAAGGTAATGGCGTTTCGCTCTGTAATCTTTATTGAATTTCCATGCACAGTACTGGCAATATCTACTTTTTTCACGTCTACCAATTTCCTGTGACAACGTAGACACTTCGGCTGATTTAATCTCTTTTACATTACAGTATGGGTTTGAGGTTGGTGACAAGTCATAATTGTACACTGAAATCCAAGTTCGTTCAGCCAATCAGAGTGGGAGGAAGGAGATCCTTGTCCAATAAGAACAGCACAAGGCAGCATCTGTTACGTGAACACACCTAGAATCAATCATATCCATGAGCACTTTGTTGCAATCAATTTTTTTTTTTTTTTTTAAATAAAGAAATTAAAAAAGCTGAACCATGTTAACGAAGCGCTAAGAGACAAAACATTACGGCACTGTTGCAACAGTTTCAATACCTATAGCGGTGCTGGAGGCTATGTCCCCACTTATGGCATTCTGGTTCCTGTTGTACAGTGTCGTCAGGGCTATTAGGGCTATGAAGTTCGGATTCCTGTTGTACAATGTTGTCAGGGCTATTAAGGGCTATGGCATTCTGATTCCTGTTGTACAGTGTCGTCAGGGCTATTGAGGGCTCTGACGTTCCGATTCCTGTTGTACAGTGTTGTCAGGGCTATAAAGGGCTATGAAGTTCTGATTTCTGTTGTAGTGTCATCAGGGCTATTGAGGGCTATAAAGTTCTGATTCCTGTTGTACAGTGTCATCAGGGCTATTGAGGGCTCTGAAGTTCTGATTCCTGTTGTAGTGTTGTCAGGGCTATTGAGGGATATAAAGTTCTGATTCCTGTTGTAGTGTTGTCAGGGCTATTGAGGTCTATGAAGTTCTGATTCCTGTTGTACAGTGTTGTCAGGGCTATAAAGGGCTATGAAGTTCGGATTCCTGTTGTACAGTGTCGTCAGGGCTATTGAGGGATATAAAGTTCTGATTCCTGTTGTACAATGTCGTCAGGGCTATTGAGGGCTATGGCATTCTGATTCCTGTTGTACAGTGTTGTCAGGGCTATTGAGGGCTGTGAAGTTCCGATTCCTGTTGTACAGTGTTGTCAGGGCTATTGAGAGCTGTGAAGTTCCGATTCCTGTTGTACAGTGTTGTCAGGGCTATTGAGGGCTGTGAAGTTCCGATTCCTGTTGTACAGTGTTGTCAGGGCTATTGAGAGCTGTGAAGTTCCGATTCCTGTTGTACAGTGTTGTCAGGGCTATTGAGGGCTGTGAAGTTCTCAGATAGGATGTGAGGTGGCATGGGAGCCAAGCTTGCATCCCCTGAATTTTTTTTTTTTTGTTTGGTTTTTTCATTAAGTTCAAAACCCAACAACTCATTATGATGCCCTATTCGTAGCCTCCAACTGTGGAGGGTCTTGAGATTGACCTTCTCAGCCTAAATTAAGAACGGTTTTATTGTTCTACATACTGTATTACACTGCATATATACAGGCGGTAGGTAGGTTTTTACAAAGAAAATAAAGGAAGGATGACATTGTCCAGGATGAAAAATTACTTTCACATCCTAACATCATGTACACAATAACGTGAGCAAAAAATCTGATGAACATTGACATGTATTTTACACATGAATCACAGGTTTCTATACTACTGAGAAGAAAGCCTGATGTTGGGTGGCCCATGGAGTTCAGCTATCTGATACCAGCCACCTGATAACCCAACAGCACCTAAAGGCAGTAGCACACTTCTTTAATACACATCTCAGTTGCTAGTGTATTAGTGTACACTTGAGCTGCCATCTGTGTTTTCCACACCACTAGCTTCTCCGAGTTAATATAACAGGGGAGTCTCTGAATACGTCCCCCGGGTTTAGCTGTTCCAAGATACATTTACAACCAACTTGCTCATCTTTCAGGGAACATCTCACAAGGCACAGTGGAGACACTGCAGAGCCACTCTTCTGTTTTAAAAGGACAACACTGAATAGAAGACAAAGGAATTGGCTTAACCACATAATCTATTTTACAAAACAGATTAAAAAAAAAAAAAATCTTAAAAATAGGCTTAGACTGGCATTTGCATTGGAAATACAAGGTCCCACTATGTGTAAATTGCAGTGGAGAACATGATGTATAATTAATTCAAATCAATAACTGAAATTTAAATACAGGCTGGTGATTTTTTTTTTTTTTTTTTTAAATCAAAAAAATAAAACGCAATGAAGCCTGAGAAGGTCAGCTGTAGTGTTCATATAGTATGATGTGTGCTGTTTTTTTAATAAATATTTTCCATCTATACATAAATGTGGTATACACATAGTCTCATACACTAGTGAACCATAAATACATCACATTTTAATGGAGAGCTTCTTGTAGTGGCTTTTTGATAGGTGACAAACATCCCCAACATGGTCTCACAGATCCTGATGAACACTAATCTTGGACAACCTTACCTAACATAACACCCAAGACTAGTAGACTACATGGTGCTGCCCCTACTTATTTCAAGACTTTTCAGAACTGTTTGTAAAAAGGACAGCTGGTGCAGTAAAAAAAAAAAAATGTATTAATCAATAAATTGATCAACTAAAGGACAACTGGTGCAATAAGAAAAAAAACATGTTTTTGTTATTAATCAATAAACTGATGAACTAAGAAATAAACAACCATTAAAATTGATTATTAAGGCAGAATGACATATGGTGGAACACCTCATACCATCAACCCACATGTATTTATCGATGGAGCTCCAATAGTTATGTTTCAAGTTACAGATTCCCACTGACCCAACCATCACTCAATTCTAGATAGATCTTCCTTCCCTGGGCCTGTCACAACATAAGCAAGTGTTTTGATACCAATGAGAGAGGGACGATGCCATAGGTATATCCTCCATACTATTAAACACTCAATGCTGCTGAATTTAGCAATACTAAAGAAACCAAATTCAATGACAAATCTTTTGACTAGAAGTCTCTTTCAGCGGTCTAGTTGAAATGTTTGTCACTGAATTCGTTACGTTAGTATTTTTCAAAAAGAGAGAAAGGGCTGAAATGTTTATATGAAAAACATGTGTTTCTCATTTTCAATGACCATTTCAGACTGGTCTTTCTAACCTGGGGGCTACAGAGAAGGATCAAGCAAGGCCACACAGCTTGCTGTGAAGAATGAAGCTGGGCGCTCAGACCCAGCTGTCATTAGTAACAATCTCAATCTTTATGTAAAGTACTGTTCATTTGGATTAACAGATAATAGCGACAAAGTCCTTTTTAAATCATCTGTTTATCAAAGGACAAAGCCCTGGATCTTTTCTTGTTCTGGGAGCACTCTGCTGGAAATTAGTCTCTGTTGTCTGTCAGTGTGACAATTAAATATGTTCACAGGTTTAGCAGAACCTTTTAACTGCGGCTTAGAGGACCACATGTGTCAACCACAAACCATCTGCTGGGACCTTTGAGAAGACACCTTCAGCATCAGAACAATTTATAGCACTGCAATGCTGTATCCCTTATAATCCATTCTCAACACATTTATCAGGGCAATGTATAGCACTGCACAGCTGTATTCCTTTTCTCAATTATAAAATTCCAATTATAAAATTATGATCTAGTAATATAACAATTACATTACATTTGCTATTATGTATGATTTGTGTCCAATAATATCATATATATTAACATGCTCCCTTGAGAAAGATATGTACAACATATCGAAACATTGGGCAGCTGACTCTTTGAGCTAAATTATATATATATGCAGATGCAGATGGATCACATAAGTTTACTGCAAAGCTACGTCTTAGTTGGTTCTTATCTTGACGAGAGCAGAGTTCAAATCAGCATGAAGTTCAACATCTACTCTCATGTAATGGAAATCTTGCTTGAGATTAATCGACTACGAAAAAGACTTTGACTCTCTGTTTACACAAGTTCTGTATTAAGCTCTCTGAAAAAACAAGGAATTGAGACTTGATCAGCACCATAAACAAGAATGCAACATCCACAGTAAGACTCCATAAAAATAACGACAAAAATCAAGATTAGAGAAGAAGTTTGTGAAGTAGATAAAATCTCCTCAAAGCCCTTCATGGCCACCCTAAACACTGGACTGGGAATATAAGGGGCTGAAGATCGAGCCTACTCGAATCACCCATATTTACAGCGTGCCCAGAAGAATTACAAACAATACAAGAACTACACGAGGCTAGCATCAAAGCTGGTTTGCAAATGAACCTGAAGAAGACTCAATAAATATCGATAAATATACCACTGCACAGGCAATTGAAAGCTGTGGGATCAAGCTTGAAGAAGTCAACAACTATCACACTTAAGACAGTTAGTTTTTGCAATGGAAAACCAAATTGCAAAATCAACAGAAGAGCAAAAATGGGCTGAAGTGATTAAGCATGGTTTTGAAAGGGAAACTACCCTTATGCCTCAAGAGGAAAGTCTTCGACCAGTGCGTGCTGCCAGTGCTAACTTACGGATGCGAAACCTGGACCCTCAATGCAAAAATGACAAAGTAATCACAAAGTTATTTATTTATATTAGAATTTTACATCACAAACTTGTCTTGGAACACAGTTAATTTCAAAGTATGTAAAGTTATGCAAAATGTTCTGTTTTGTAACAATTTATTGCATGAAAACATTTGTACTCATTGGTAGTAAATTTGAATACAGAAAGTAAGCTGTGTTTTGTTTTCTATTTTTTCATGTATTCCATTTCTTTGGCATTGAAAATAAATAAATGTGCTTGCGAGAACTGTGATTTCGAATACTATTTTAAAGTTTTCAGAAGTTCATTTCTGTTGCAATTTCTGTAAACACTGAATGCGATTTCTACAGTAAGTTGTATTTTTTTCTTTTGTTTTTAATATTTTTTCAATTCCGTTAACTGTTGCCTGCACCTGGTTCAGCTCTACTGTACCTCTTTATAGAGCCATTCACAGAATCAGCAGGGCATCCTCCCAACCCCCAATAACAATGCCTTTGGGACAGCACACGACACCCAGCGAGCAGACTGGGTCTGGCTGGAACAACACTGCCCCCCCTAGCTGTTTACTGGGAGGCTCAGCACACACACACACACACACACACACACAATCTCCTGACTGTACTCACTCCAGCTGCTGAGCTTTATCGTAGCAGAGCTTTGACCTGACGCACAACAGAAGAACTTTCTGTTAACCCCCCTTTTGTTCCTCACCGTACCCCCTACAGCTCCACGAATGTGCCCTCCAGCATGTCGAATTACAATTAACAGACAGCATACTTTTCCCTTACAATGGTACACTGTTGTAATATGATAATATACTGTGTGTGTGAGTATATATATATATATATATATATATATATATATATATATATATATATATATATATATATATTTTTTTTTTTTTTTTTTTTTTTTTTCTTCACATGCACACATACATACATACATATATACTGTATACACATATATGTATATATTATATATATATATATTATAATATATATATATATATCTATATATATTAATATATATATATATATATATATATATATATATATATATATATATATACATACACACACACACACACACACACACACACACACACACACACACACACACACACACACACACACACACTGCTGTGCAAAAGTCTTAGACATGTTGCATTTTTCTTCTTACTCATGCCTCCACTAGTATTTTCCAATATTATAATAACCTTGACTTGCAAAAGGAAAAACATTGAATAAAATAGCTCACATCACTCGATTTTCAAGGTGTGGTATCCAAAGCATAATCAACAAGTGAAGAAAAACATCATCTGTAATTGACACACCCAGGACTGGAAGACACAAAAAGCTGTCTAACAAGGATGAGCAATACTTGAAGATAATATCCTTAAGGAACAGAAAGACGACAAGTGTTGAACTGACAACAGAATTGGCAGAAGGCACAGGTGTCATTGTCCATCAAATCAACAGTACAAAGGTCCCTCTTGAAATCAGAACTTAAAGGATGTGTTGCAGTAAGAAAACCTCTGTTAAGAAAGGGGAACAAGACTAAAAGGCTAAAATATGCACAAGAACACGGAAATTGGACTATGGAACAATGGTCAAAGGTGCTTTGGACAATGACACCTGTGCCATATTTTATATATATATATATATATATATATATATATATATATATATATATATATATATATATATATATATATATATATATATATATATATATATGGCACATAGTAAATGAAATAGCGTTGTAAATTGAACCCTGACGTTGCCATAGATTATCGTGCAAATTCGAACAACGACTATCAATCGTTATCGCATAACAGTTTAAAGGAACAATGAGTCCTCTTTTTATAGAGCATGGTATAAAAAACGAATTTAAATAAATCCCTTGCACAGCAGTTTAAGACTTCGTAGTGAGCCTGGTTACAATACGATGGTGAAAAACAGAAAACGTATTGTGGGTTTTGCAGAAAGGCAGGGCCCGTTACTGCAGGGAGAACTGATTTTATTTCTGGAATAGACCATTAATAAAAAAAAAGGAGACAAGAAAATGCAAGGAGAAAGCAGAAACCATAAAAATGCTAAGGAATGCCAACCGAGACACCGATGGCAATGGTACGTGCTACCGAAATCAATGCAGAAAAAAAATCACAAGGAAATTAAGCATGAAATGCAATGCTGCTTATATGGATTGCAGTAGATTTGCTCTCATGATACAGCATGTGCTGAATGTGTTGCTGTCATTGCTGAAGAAATAAGAGATTTTCAGAAAGGGGTTCACAGTGCAAATTACATTTCCGTTTGAACTGACTGTGAAACAGATGTAGCTGGGAGAAATAATGTAATTGTGTACTGTTGGTATATTTCTGCAGGTGTGGTAGTTAGGCTTAGCTGAACTAGATCATTGTCACGCTCAAGGAAGCTTAAACACAACCAAGAGTTTGCTTGGAAAGGCTGACAAATTAAGTGATTTTGGAGTGGATGGTGCCTGTGTTAATATGGGAGCTACAGGACGGGTAGGAGCTCTCTTGAGAAGTGAGATTGGACAGCATATTCTGTCATTTCATTGCTTACCACATAGGCTTGAATTGGCAATGTTAAGTGCTCAAAGATCAGTTCTAATGATTGGGAAAGTATATGACCTTCTGCAGTTGGTGTGGAAAATCTACCACTTCAGTCCAAAAAGTAAGCGTTAGTTGAAAGCCATTGAGGTTGAGTTAGGCTGCACAATTAGGACACCTTCAGCTGTAAAGACACAGTGCTGGCTGCCACACATTTATTAAGTGTTGTCAATTTTTTTGCAGTCAAATGATGAGAATCTTGCTGCTGGACACAGGAATAGTTTACTGCTGTGCATCACCACATGGAGCATCCTGCTTCCTCTTCCACAAACACAGACATTAGAGGAAGAGCAAAACAAATGGAAATGGAAATACTTGCTTTTGTAGGGTTTTGTCATTTTTTACATGATCTCTTTTCAGAGGTGTCAAAGCTTAGCCTTACAGTGCAGAAGAATAGTGTCATTCTTCCCAAAACTGCTGAGAACCGTGTTTTGACAATTAAAAGTTTGAATGAAAAGCCATTAAAAAATGGAAAACTAGAGAAATTTTTGCAACATGTGGATTCCCACCTCCAGGCAGGTGCCCAGCAGCAGGATCAGTCAGGAAGCAGCAGGAGGAGCAGGGCTACCAGCAGTACATTTCAGGACATTAAACTTAAGAGCCTCCAGGCTCAAGTCATTTTAATTAAAAAAAATGTTGTAAGACACAAATTGAAAAAAAACTGCTGAAATCACACTCAGTGGGTTTGAGTCCAGGTCTGACAACATAATTAAGCTTTCCACAGAGGAGGGGTTTCAGGAGGACCCAGAGTGATACAGTGCTTTCTAATTTTCAGGCATGATGCATCGCCTGGTGATCTTGTTAACTTCAGAGATGAGCAGTTAGAAGTCTTACTGAACTGGTATAGTGACCTTTTAGATAAGAATGGATGCAACGATGATGCAGTTCAAGCAGAATGGAGAATGCTTAAAACAATGGTCAAAGGTCAGTTTATGGCTAAATCCTATATTGGTTTATGGGAGGTCGTGTTAACAAAAAAAACCTTTTGCACAGGTTTAAAAAAATCTTCTGCATTTAGTTGAAATCATGCTTGTGCTGCGAATATCAGCTGCCCAATGCGAACGTGGATTTTCTGCACAAAACACAATTAAATCCAAGCTACACAACTCAGTTGAAGATCTTGTAGGATGGGCCCTTCACTTGAACTTTTTGACCCAGAGCCTTGTGCATGAGTAAAAGGAGATGGAGACCAAACTACACTTCCTGGCCAAGTGATGCAGACATTTTAACTGTTGGTGACATTGGCTCAGACTGACGAAAAAGAAAGATTTGACAGTTGTATATAGTTCACAGGTTTAAGTTAAGGCCAAATTCCAGATAATTTGTTAACAAACATTCAAACATTATCAAAAGGCAGAAGTGCAGGATGAATAGCAGATTACACAGAGGACAAGGAAGGCAGAGCAAGTCAGTCTGGCAGCACATGAGGCAAAGCAAGTACAAACATTCCGTTTTCGTATCGTTTTGTTTTCTTGTGTTTTGAAGGAGTTGAATTTGGAGGCAGCTAACTTGCTATTAAACTAGCACCCAACAAATGGATTTGGTGCACAGAAATCTTTGTCTAGAAGCCATTGGCTCCTTGGGTAAAGTTTGTCTGGAGCCCCGCAGGTTAGAGTCCTTTTACGACCTGCTTCCAGACCGGACCGGACCCGAAACTGCAACACCATCTTCTTACCCGTGACCCGACCCGACCCACCTGCTTTAATAAGACCAGGAACCCAACCCAACCCCGCAAGTGGCTCTCTCACGCTCTCACATTCACACAAAGATATCTCTACCATTCTCCACAGTCTGAGCTTATACAATAGGCTATACAGCCTGGTAGCTTTCTACAGGTGGTCTGGATATACTTTAACATCGTAACATATTAACCATCGCTACTTTACTATAAAATACCTGTCTATTCCTTTCCTGTCACTAGTTGAAAGGGAACTACACCTGTGCTTTTGCAGAGATGGTGTACCAGTTTTGTGGCTGTCATTCACAAAAACATAAGGACAGGATTTACAAGCAACAGATCCAGTAACATGATCATTAGTTTCATTCACTATGAGTCCAGAAGAATTCCACACTTGTGATTTACCTCTCTAACTATTACCCACTACATGTTATAAACCCTGCGCTATCCTTTGTTTCCCCTCGTCCACATGCATTTAATATCACCAAGCAGATCTTGCGACGTATAAAACAAGCGAGAACTCTGATTCCTCTCTAATCGCCTCCTTCTTTAGTGCTGGAAATACCGGTACATTTACCTTCTAATATGTTATTTGGTAAAGGGTTACAGACAAGTACGCTGAAAGGCCAGAAAACGTTTTTGGTGATTCAAATTCAGACCAGAATTTATTTATTTTTGACCCGCACCCGAATCGCGAAATAGCTCACATTCCGACCCGCTATGGAATAGACTGTGAACAAATACTGAATATAAAAAAATGACCTCACATTATGAATAACGTTTAAACATTTACACTCAAAACAACCCGCCAGATAGACAGATAGCTATATAAATAGATAGATACAAAAGGAGGAAGATGTACAGCGCTGTTTTTCTTAAAGTACTAGGTTTAATTTTACTCCTTGGATGTTTTTTCACTGAAATAACTATATCTGAACAGTCATGTGAAACACGAAAGAATATTTGAACATGTTCATCTCAAAAGGTAAAATAACTGCAGTATAGGAAGTTGGGGTCCCACTGAATACAAGAACGTGTTGCGATATCGTGTGTCAGCAGCAAAGTCAGCCCTTACCCAGAAACATTCTGAAAAGAGCTTCCACGAGTAACTTAGAGAACACAAAACCGCAGACACGCAATCTCTGTTTGAAAGTAGCAACTTTCTAATCAAACGGGATTCATCGATGATGGCTTATTTAATCAGAGAAATTACTGATTAAAAAAAAACACACACACATTCATCAAAGTGTGATGACTGTAGCTCTTGGGCTCTTCAGCAGCCAATAAAATAGCAAACCCAGTGCTGCAGGGTTGAATTAGAATGACTGAGTATGGTGTTCTGTACGTCTTGTGATGCAGAATTGTCTACATGCTATACATTAGTCGATTTGCCAGTCATGGTGGTGTACATGTACCAGCTGCAATTAACATTCTGTACAATGTTCTTTATACAGCAAAGGTAATCAATCCTCAGTCTAACTGCTAGATAGTAGAAGCAGTACAATCTAACCTAAACATCATTGTGTAAGGAATGAAAATGTAATTATACATACCCCCATGAAAATGATTATTACCTTTAATTTCTGAATTGATGAATTAGTACTGTAATAAATTACATACATTATAAAAATGCCTAATGTATGTAATAAAACATATGGCTTGCAATAACATATAGCAAGCCATATTCACGATTTACACTACATGTCAGCGTTTTAAAACAATGGAGATGCTATATGTAGTTCTATTAGTATTGATTGTATGAAACTGAAATTGGAATTTGCATTTATTTACTGTAAAGCCAGAAATATTTGCGAGTCTTATTATGCGATTTTCGCGTATCAAAAATAAATAAATCGCAAACATTTTTGGCACATATATAAATGCTTCCAGTGGTTGACATATACGAAATTCATCCGACCGCTAGAGGGTGTAAGTAGCTCACATTACCGATATTGATGTGGACCTGAAAACATCCACAATAAAGCCAAAGTACACAAACTTGCTTATTCTGTTCTCCGCGTACTAGGGAAGAAAACAAATGATAATTTCAGGCTGGTCTCTTCCGGGGATTTTGAATGCATTTAAGAAAAGCCGCAGTATTCACATGTACAAAAAAAAAAAAAAAAAAAAAACTGTATTTTAAATAGTTTTTACAAATTGGTTTACAGTACAGTAGCTTCGTAGCTGGTACAATTTAGAATTTAGAAATCTTCTAAATAATAAATAAAATCTACTGTAAATGTATTCATTTTCATGTTTTGCTATAGTATAGTAATGCTATTTTTTTTTTTTTTTTTTTTTTTTTTTTTTTTGTTTAGAACATTCCACACAGCATTCTTGCATTAGAAACAGTTTTGGTTGAGATTTTCATATTAGTTTTCCTGTCAGTAAATTATATTTGTAAGCAGTATTGAGTGTCTCTTTCAAACCCTGTAATCACCTATCGTGTTACATTAGCCTATGTGGAAATACACAAAATGTTTTATTTATTTTTATTTTTTGAAGGTACATACAGTAATATTAACCATCATCAGGTCTTATTGTTGTGCATACAGTACTGTGAAGTAGTGTACAACGTTCAGAACAACAGCTCGCCAACATTTCTGGAGTGAAATTAGTCTTCTGGGTGTGATTCGCCAAATATTTTGGCTGCAAATATTTCCTGATTTACAGTATTTTTTTTTTTTTTTTTTTTATAAATCTTACTTTTCCTGGCAATGTGATTTACGTTACATCAGATCCCAAGACAGATAAGCCTGGTAGACTATACTAACATATTTAATTAATTTAACATCAATCAATCTTTTGTAAAAAAGTTTTGCTTTTGCGGATGAGGAAAAAAAAAAGTTACAAGAAATAGCTAGTTGAGGCACCTTTAGCAATAAACGCTGTCAAACGATTAGGATATTTGTCAATGAGCTTTGGCATGATTCTTTAGTGATTTTTGACCATTCTTCAATTGCAAAATCGGGTCTGACGAGGCCACTCCAGAACCTTGATTTTATTCTTCTTTAAGCATTCTGAAGTAGATTTTGATGTGTGCTTTGGATCGTTGTTGTGTTGGAAAGTCCACTTGCGCTTTAAACCAAGTTTTGTAGCGGAGGGTTTCGGAAGATTGGTCAATATCTTTTGGTATGCTATGGAATCCATTTTACCAAATATTTGAACTAAGTTTCCTGTGCCATTAGAGGAAAAACAGCCCCACAGAAGGATATTAACACTTCCATGCTTGACAGTAGGTATGGTGTTCTTTTCTTTGTACGCCTCACCAGACTTTCTTCAAACAAAACGATTATCAGCGTGACCAAATAGCTTGACTTTTATTTCATGACTCCACAAAACCTTTCACCAGAACTCATATCCATCATTCAAATGCTGTTTTGCAAACTAAGTGACTGACGTTTTCCTACGAGTGCCTTTTTCACCATGCGATACTCGATTTATGGTTGAAAAGGAAACCCCAGTCCCACCTGCAGCCAATTCACTCCGAATATCTTTGGCAATCAATCTCGGATTATTATTATGAACCTTCCTCACAATTCTTGTACTTGTTCTTGGTGAAAGAACCTTCTTTCTTCCAGACCGAGGGAGCGTTGTGACAGTAGAGTCTTGTACTGCTTGATAATAGAAACAATAGTTGAAATTGGGATACTCAAATGCTTGGAAATCTTCCAGCTTTATGACAATAAAAAAGTTTCTGCCTAAGGTCTTCGGATCTTTACTCCCCTCCCCCCCCAATATTAAGTTAATGGTAAAGACAGCAATCATCTTTTTTTAGAATTAGGTTCTGCATTATCATATTGAAATTTGTAGACATACTACCATAGCATCAAAGGGTATGAATACTTCTGAATTGGCATTTTTTTGAGTTGCTGAATTAAATCATTGTAGAATAAATCTATTTCTTGTAACTTTTTCCTCATCCACAAAAGCAAAACTTTTGCTAAAAAAGATTTTTCCTAAAATTCTTTGAGAAATTTCTAGAAATTCACATACACATAATTTTTGAAAACTTGTGTGTACAACTTTTGAATATAACTGTATATTATATATATATATATATATTATATATATATATATATATACATATATATACACACACACACACACACACACACACAAAATGTGATGTACTGTGAATAATTGATCACTGATGTTAAATTAACTAAATATGTTACTATAGTCTACCAGTCTTATCTATGTTGGGATCTGACATAACATAAATCACATTGCCAGGAAAAGTATGATTTATATAAAAAAAATAATTAATGCGAATTTCAATTTTAGTTAAATACAATCAATACGAATAGAAGTACATATGATATACTAGCATCTCCATCGTTTTAAAACAATGCCATATAAATCATGAATAAGACTTGCTATACATTATTTCAAGCCATATGTTTTCTTAAAATACATTAGGCAGATTTATTTCTTAAAATGTATGTAATTTATTACCATACTAATTCATCAGATCTGAAATTTGAAGTAATAATAATTTTCAGCCTAGGGTCTTATCTTTAAAGATGCGTTTTGTTTTAATACATTTGTCCACTTTTGAACACACGTTAACGGAAAATGTCTCCCGTATAGCCACGTGCTGTGGTAGCTTATTTCCTTGCTTAAGTTACGTTAGTGAAGCATCGTAATTATTTCATGTAAACACATAATACTCGGCTTTCAATTGTAATGTAAAATTGCCTACATTAAGAGTTTGCAGTTAGTAAATAATATGTAAATGTTTTTATTTAATACAATAAACAGAAATTATTTCACGAATCAATTCGAGAAAACTTACAAGATAAATTAAACAGACGGCACTGTGTTACTCTCACTAAAAACAAAGCCAATTCAAAGTCGACTACATATTGCACATAATACTAGTATACGGTCACAACAATAACCACTTATTCAGGCTCGGTCTAACAATTAACATTGTCAGATAAATCCACTGTAAATAAGGGAATAAATACCTCACTAATCAGAACACAGTTACGGGAAAGCATGTTACGATATAGTGCCAGTCAACATCAAAGAGTGTTTTCGTTAGCCTGATACTGTCAATAAAAAGCTTAAGACAACGAGGCAGACACGGTGCATGCACTGGCGCTACTTTTAGAATCATTAATTACATGCTAAATACTACTGGTAAACAAAACACGTTGTTTTAAGTTTAAACAGATGTATTAAGCAAACTGTATTTTAAGTTTAATTTACACTTATCACAATTGATCCTATAAAATAAAATACACCCAGAATTTAATAATTAATAATAATAATAATAAGCTAATGGTTAGGTCTACTATAAATTTTAAATATGACAAAGTGCAATGCATATATATATATATATATATATATATATATATATATATATATATATATATATATATATATATATATATATATATACACACACACACACACACACACACGTACGTGTAGATATAAGCATAAATATATCAATGCATTTGTATTTGTGGTTTTTTTATGGGGGTGGTTGACAATTTCGGGTAATATGCATATTTTGTAAACCTACCTAGCTTATATTATTAAAAAAAAAAAAAAAACCTACAATTATTATTTTTAAAAAAATGCATCCATTTGTAGCCTACCATCAATCCATTCTATTGCGAATGATCCTAACTGATAGGGGTTTACAGCAGTGAACTTAAACAGACTCCTCTCCTGCGCTTCATCCTTTGTGTATCCTTTGTAACTCTCGCAGTGTTGTGTTGCTTTACCTAATTGCTCCAGGGCGCTTCCTCAAGTTCAAAAGTTCACCTTTTACGACCTCACAAAGACAATGACTAAACACTTCCCAAATAATAAAAACACCCCCTTCCACAGAGCAACTGAAACTTTCCCCACATTAACGAAACTAACAGCATTCGCCTTTACACCGTATGATGCGTCTTATCTTACTGTGAGCTCAATGCAACTAGGTGAAAATTCAGTGAGGCGCTTCCACAATTAATAGCTTCCCTTTGATATCAACCAATGTGAACAACAACCTTTTAAAGCTATGTTATACGGTTTATTTTAATTGCAATCAATAAGTATATGGCTTTAATGTAGCTATAAAAAAGCACACACACACACCATACAAAACGCTTTCTTATAGACTGGACCAAGTGTTGCTTTCCTTTCACAAATACTTCACGTGTTAATTATTACGCAAAGAACATATTACTTAAACCTTTACAAACATGGTATGCCATGTCATTTCCCATTTAAATTGAGATTAAACAGTTTTATTATTATTATTATTATTATTATTATTATTATTATTATTATTATTATTATTATTATGTTCAATGTGTTTTCCAGTCATTCCCTCAATAAATTAATAAACAGATAAAACGATAAGAAATGTTGCATGAAGGCACATACCAGTGCACAGTTGCAGGGCAATTACATCAAATATTCATTGCAATGAAACTGCACTGGAAGGGTGACTTACCGTTTACACGTCTTTCCTGGAATTCAAACACATTCGTTCTCTTTTCTATTTCCATTGTGTTTCTATTTATTTTTCTTGTGAGTTATTTCTTTTAAAAGCAATATATCTTGTAGTCAACGGTAGCACCCCCGCTCCATGCTGTTTATGTGCTGTCAGTAAAAACCAGAGAGCCTATTCATACACAAACCAGCTCTTCTTAGTTACAACAATTACGTAGCAGCGTGCCACAGCGCAGGAGTAGCAAAGAACTTTGGGATTTGAAGTCTTTTCATCCCAAAGCCGCTCGGCGATTCTGAAAATGCGTATTGCTTGCAAACGTAACCCTAGTTTAGATTTGTCTTACAAAAACGCAGGGGTGAAATTCTCAACAAAAAAGTGCAGGTACTCATATGCGCAGCTGGGTGAAGAAAACCTGTGATTTACTAATTTTTCTACACATAAACATTAAAGACATTTTTTTTAAATAAAAGATAAGCCGTCAAAAATAACTGATAAATTATAACCAAGTCACCATGAACGCGATGCTGAAAACCTTAACCCTAACCCTTTGTAGGTATCAGTCATGTACTATAACATAACACTTCAGTTAAATATTAAATGATCAGTATTAATACATATTATACTATGCAGTAGTTGCTGTAGACAGAGAGTTTTGTTTCAAGACATCCTGAAAAAGGGATGATGTTATAAAAACAATCGTATATTTAAATAAATAAATAAATAAATAAATAAATAAATAAACCGCTACGATACTTACCGTAACCCTAGTTACCTGAAAAAGAAGACGACCAACAATGACATTATGTTTGGGATATGCCTGCTCATTGGGTAGGTATCGCTGATCTCTCTACACCAGAGCTGCCAATAGGCCCTTTCCTGGGATGATTCCCTCGGTACCGCCCACCAAGGGAATAAAACTGTCATCCTGAGGAAGCCATTTCTCTTTTTGCATCGAGCCCGTGATGGGACCTCGTGGTTGTTGGTCGTCTTCGCTTTCAGGGAACCAGGGTTACGATAAGTAACCTAACATTCCCTTTCAATTCAAAGACGACCACCAATGACATTATATATGGCATAATGTATAACACTACTGTCACGAGAGAGAAGGAATGGCAGCATATGAGGGAGGCACAAGCATTGTCTTACCCAGGGGTATGCGTGCATCGTACAGAAGTCCAGCCGGAGCCCCAAGTACGACATGCACTGCACCAGTGTAAGCCGACTCTTTGCATCGTTGATGGTGAGGCCCAGCCTTGCCAGATGCTCTGTCACGACCTCCGTGTGGGCTACTGCTCCCTCTCGCAACTGGGAACAGATCAACCAGTCATCAAGATATTTTATTACTCTGATCCCCTGCAGGCACAGGGAGGCCAGGATAGCATCCATGAACTTTGAAAAAGTACAAGGAGCTAAGGAGAGGCCGAATGGCAGCACAGCAAACTCATAAATGCTTCCTTGAAAAGAGAAGCAGAGATACTTCCTGTGCTCTGAACGAATGGGAACGTGAAAGTACGCATCCTGTAAGTCCACGATGGTGAACCAGTCGCCCAGTCAGAAGGACTAGAGAATGTGACGGTGTGCCAGCATCTGGAACCTTTTAAGAACCTGTCTTTCTTCTGAAGTACCGAGGCCTGGAAACGGTCTGTCATGAAAGTATTCGTGATGCCTCGAAAGGGAGGTCCCAAGAGGAACTGAAGCCTGTAACTGTTTTGCACGAACACCCAGGAGTCCGAGGTGCAAGCACTCCACTACTGCAGCTGTTGTGCAGAAAAGGGGGTCTGAGGCCGCCCGCCTTCAGGGGCCCTGATTGGGCTACTGAGGCTGTGGAGGGGCAGTTTGGGGGGGGGGCTGTTTAGGCCGCTGGCCCTGGAAATGCCTCCTGGGATGCTGGTGTGCTGGTTGGCCACGTCCTGCATTCCCTCTGTCTGCCGGGTGGGCCCGGTTGTTTGCTGCTGGTGGGATCTCTGTAAGATCTCCTCTACAGCTGGCCCAAAGAATGCATGGTTGGCAGTCAGTGATTGACAAAGTGACTGTCGGCCACGCAAACTAAAAACTTGTGTAGAATGTGACCAGCTCAGGATTGATTCCTGTATTGCTAATACATTAATGGAGAGGATCATGTGTATAAAAGCCTGCAGCTTTTGCTGGTCGGGTGCGTGTTTGAGAGGAGGAATGAAGGTAAAAAGAAAACAAAAACAATTGCTATGCGTTTTTTGGGTGTCAGTGTTATTTGTTTTCAAGACTTTGTTTAGGTTCAACCCTTTGTTTTGTTCTGTTCTGTGTTGTTTTTGTTAAATTATTTTGGAATAAAAACGTGCTGCAGCACATTAACCCGCAAGTACCTGCCTGTCTGTGTTTCTGTCAGCGTCCTGGTCCGAGGACGTCACCGTTCAGCCATCCTGTCACAGTTCCAAATTCCCAATTACTGCTTGTCACTAGCGCTCATGTAAAAGTGCACCATGGTCAATTTGCAAAGTCATTTTACTTTCCATTAATACGATTTACAGTACCTCTCTGCTTTACAATGCATACCCTTGTTTTACCATGCGTTCACTGTGCTTGATCACACTTTACTATGGGACACTTTTATACGGGCAGTTACTGCAATTTTCAGTGGTGAAAGATGTACCGGTGCCACAGGAAATAAGTTAACTGAGAAATAAGTTAGCTTTGACTTTTTTTAGCCTTTCTACGCATGCGCGAATCTAGGAGCTTAAAGGCAAGGTTTAATGCCGGGTTAAATCGACTTTTTCTGTCTGTGAACAGACTGTTATTGCGATCTTTCCAATGTGTCTGGTAAATCGTTTTACTCTTAAAAATAAAAAGGAAATAGTAATAATAAAATAGTCCGAAACGTCCTGAATTCTATCTTTTTAAGTACCTAAAATATCATTTTCTTATATATATATATATATATATATATATATATATATATATATATATATATATATATATTAGTGTGTTGCCACAGAGACCCGACGCAGCCTGTGGGCGCTTTAAGTAAGTGAGCCGCGCAGAGTGAGAGCGCTCAGAAAGCACACCGAGCAGATCTAAATGACTTAACGATCTGCTGCTCCACGACAGCGCCGAGAGACATTTAAAAATGGAGAATAATAATTCTTTGCTTGTTTGTGTTTCTGAGGTGATGGGAGATGAAATGGCCCTGTGTGAAGTTACTGTCCCCTGCTGTACCTCACTGAGTTCGGCGCTCTGTTTGGACTGAACCTCATATCTGGCTGTGTTTAATACCGACATTAATAATGAAAATTATGAATAATACAAACCTAATAATAATACATTAATAACCGTAAAACAGCTCAACCATTTTTACCATCTTATTTAGCCAATTAACCCATAACTTCGAAACCAGTTCATCGTTCTTGACAAACGTTGTCTGTCAGCCCTGCCTGTCATCTCCACCTGTTTCCTGCAGGTGGCCATTCCGTTCGCTCCCTCTGATCACTGATGAGAAACGCTCCGGAGCGCTCCGAGCGGCTCAGCAGGAGAGGAGATGAGCAAGTCGTTAACTTGATTATTTTACTTACTTGACGCACCCTGTGTCTGTATTGACTCTGTGTCCCTTACCTGTTGAGTAAATGCAAGCACGGCGTCTTTAAAAAGGGGGCTCTGCGCTACAGTGGAGAGATGTATTTTGTTGGCTATTTTGTACAGAGTTCCCGAGCTGGGAGAACGCACATTTGTTGTTGTTTTGGAAACTAAGACTGTAGTCTTTCTATTTTGTCTGCCGACTGAGAAAGTAAGAACCATTGCAGCAGGGTATTCTTACACAGCGAAGGTTATCGGGTTGGTGATTGTGTGTGACGCAGTGTAACTATTAGGTAAATGCCAGTTTGTGGTTATTTTTTTATTGGTAAATTGTTCTCCCACCTCAGGCGCTCTCTAGATAGAGACTGTTATATGTGTTTGTGTTATTTTTTTGCCCGTGAAATGTTTTTAAACTAAATGAACCAAAGCTGTATTGAAATTATAATAGTCTAAAATAGCAGTGTGTGTTCTGATGTAATCCTGAGTTTCTCTGTAATGATACTCTAACGCTAGGATTTTATATACTTGTCTCTTGCATTCTATTATATATAATGTATATACTGTTTTGATGTTTATTTTATTTGTTTTGAAGAACTTTTCGTGTGATTATGATTGTGTGAATTGTTTCATTCCTGTGTGTAATTATCCAATTTATTTATTAATTTCACTTATGTTATTAGTGTGTTACACTTGGTTAAGTTAGGAACTTGTCTGTGGCCCATTTGTGCAACCTGGTGTTAACATCCTCAAATCCTACCATTATTGACTCGCATACTATGAACTATTTCAATGATGACTAAAACTTTTAGATTCCTGTAGAGTCTTTTGCATTCTGTTTTTAATTGAATCTGAACAAAAATGTGTAATTATTTTTCTTTCTGTCTCCTTGTTGTGTTGTGTACGTCCTATCAGTCACTGATGCCCTGCTCATTTAATTGCCTGTGCAGGAGATAATTGGAGGTCCTCACCTTTCTTGAGGGTGGCATAGTCAATCTATAATTCTTACTTTACCTTTTGTTTATTAACAATTAAATTAAGTTTCGCGTTCCATTAAGTTTAATTCCCAGTTTACAAAGACGTGACAAACTCTCACCACAGTTGTCATTTTAAATTTGTAATCAGCATGAATACTTATATTAGGTTTTCAAAGTCACCGAGCAATTTACAATGAAAATAATATAACTTTGTCAAAGTGAGCCTACATAAACACTTATTAAACACTTATTTGCTTACCCCAGAGTATATGACATGTCCACTAACGACATTTTTTTGAAAGGAAATACACATTTGGCAAGTAGTGATTTTAACTATGCATAGACATAAATTATACCGACAAAATATTTATTTATGTTAAAAAAAAATAC
The DNA here is from genome assembly GCF_017654505.1 of Polyodon spathula. Classification (NCBI taxonomy): domain Eukaryota; kingdom Metazoa; phylum Chordata; class Actinopteri; order Acipenseriformes; family Polyodontidae; genus Polyodon; species Polyodon spathula. The sequence continues at coordinate 1,866,433 of NC_054566.1, read as the reverse complement.
AGCAAGCAATTTCCTGAAGATGTATTTATAATAAAATTAAACGTAAATCTACATTACGGTAAATGTAACCTTTTTGCAATGTAATACCTGTTTTCGTTTCTCAAAAAAAAAAAAATATATAAATATTTTATATCTTATTTCCTGTGACACGGTACTGTTCTCAACTCCGGCTGCACAATCGCTGAAGAATATATCAAGTTGATCAATATAGTTTATTTGTAGTTTTAAAGTGTAGTACATGTCTCATCACCACTGGCTTTCCACCAACAAGGGCTGGTTGTGCCACCCACTTTGCAGACAGCCTGATAAACGCTCATCTCAGAGACAAGCCCATTGCTGTTGCTGTAGAGACTGAACTCAAATACAAGCCCACTGCTATTGCTGTAGAGAGCACTTTCTTATTATACAGCAGGGATGTTTTTGTTGATCAATAGAATTCTTCAGAAAGGCCTGGAAGCACTTTTTATTCCCAATAGAGAAATCTAAATTGGTCGATAGCCTTTCCAAATGATTTTCAATGGCAATTGACTGGCATTACCATATCAATAAGCGTTCTACTGTGCCTCATTTACAATTCATTGTGTTGCCAATGTTTTGTTGTGGTGTTTGAAATATTATCTTGGAGCACTCGCATACAGAAGGTCCTTATAACTGCATAATAATGATACAGTAGGCTAAAAAATATTTGCATAAAATTGAGTTTATCAGGTTACAACCAATTGTCATGTAAAATGTATAGGAGGCTAGTGCCACAGGCAGTGTGTGATGCACTGCTACGATGGAGGTCACTGTTTCGCACCCAGTCTCCACCCTGTTACATTAGGAGTGTATAGAGCTCGGTGCAAAATCAGGGCAATTATTATGTTCCCCACGTACAGTGAGACAGACATGATCCGTGCATAAAACTTAAAAGTTGGTTTAGTGGTTTTGAATAGATAATAAACATTGCATATCCCCAGAAAAAAATGCACTAAACTATAGAAGAAAGGCAAAAAAACACAAGACAGAGCGAAGAGCACTGAAGGGTCACTCATGTACTGTAGTTAGTTCAGGCAATGCTGTCTTTCTGAGCCTGTCAAAGTAAAATATAAAAGGTTGGCATAAAGCAAAAAAAATGTCAATAATGGTTCACAATTTTTGAATGAGGACAAATTAAGATAACTGTGATTAAACAAAGGACTCCACCCAAGTCAGCATCGTTTGGTTTAATGTCAATGTCTATTTTGAATGTATTACTCTGCTGTACTGTGCTTGGTGCGTATCTGCCAATAAGGCATCATCATAAATATTTTACTGGAATAATCCTACGTATGAACATGCAGTAGACAAGATTATTGTTTTCAATGTGGTATTCCAGTTCCATGGTAACGCTGAATGGAATACAATATTCAAATGATGCACTTCCTTTCACAGGGTGCAGTCAATTATAGGGCGTGGTCTCCAGTAAGGTAGCTGCAGCACAGGGGGAAGGTTATAAACTAAAGCAGTCTGTTTTGGTTTTCAGCCACTGCCCAGTTTATTTGGATAAGTCTCTACTAGCTTTGCACATCTGGACACTACAATTTTTGCCCATTCTTCTTTGCAAAATTGAATATTGAATATTGTCAGGAAAATATCAGGAAAAATTTATTTGCATTCTATTTTTATTATTATTATTATTAAAGTGTTGCAATGTTCTGTTACTGTATGTAAAGTGTGATTGGATTTCCATGACAATTTAAACAACACGATAATGATCTAATCTACTTTCAGCAGCAGCTGACACTTCTTCGCCAGTATTAGTGCAGTACTTCCTCATTATGCTGCCAAGGTGTCTACAGATCTATTTCCAGTTTCTTTAACAGTTGTACAAGCTTTGAGTGATGCCAGATAGGAGATTAACTCCACCCTCTGCTTCTCTCACCTGTCAGCACACTTGCAGGAGCCAAATCTTTACGTACATGTTACTTCCTTCCAGTCCAGTAAAGAAGACTTGCTCTGCTTCTGATAGAAACTAATGGGACTGGTTTCAAATCCATTTCAACTCAATACCAGTGGAAGATGGGGTTTGGTTCTAGCTTTTAGGTCTGTTCTGGTTACATTTCATAAATATCAAATCTACCTCTGTTTAGTTAATTCTTATATTAAAAAAAACTCTCAAAAAAATTATTTCTGTGAGTAGTATAATTTTTTTAAAAGGGTACCTTTTTTCAATTTGAGATTTGTCTCTTTTGGAAGGAAATTGCTTCTTAAACAAAATGTCATTCTTTTTTTAAGAGTTTAAATATAAGTAGCACGACTTAAGAGAACAAAAAGAAAACTTAAAACTGAAAAGGTTTACTCCATCACTTAACACAATGCCTTCATTTTGGACACATATAGTCTGGCAAATTTAATTTAACTAAAACAAAAAAAACAAAAAAACAGATAATAGGAAAAATCATAATTTATATTCATCTACTTCCTCCAGTGCCAAACAATTAACAGTACATAACAAGAAGCAACTCAAACAACAAGTTACAGCCCACCCCCACCCCAAATTGTAATTAGTGATAAAGTAAAAATCTTTTAGCCTCTTTGTTTCTTGAAGTTGTACTTCAGCACAAAAGATAAACAATATTTATGCCAGCAGACAGGACAGGTGTAAAATCCTCCCCCTGCCCTGGATAAGCTGCTGCTAGCTAGAGGCAGGGGACACTAATACTAAATGCTTTGACTTCTCTGTAGGGTTAGGCAGCTACACAAAGCACTGATAGCTTTCCGATAACTGTAAACTACATATCTGGACTGCAGCCGCTAGCACACAGTAGCACACAGTAGCACACAACAGCACCCAGCTGACAGGACACAGCGCCTGTCTCAGTGGTGCACTGCGTGTTGCTAGCACACAGAGCCTGTCTCAGTGGTGCACTGCGTGTTGCTAGCACACAGAGCCTGTCTCAGTGGTACACTGCAGCCGCTAGCACACAGAGCCTGTCTCAGTGGTACACTGCAGCCGCTAGCACACAGAGCCTGTCTCAGTGGTACACTGCAGCCGCTAGCACACAGAGCCTGTCTCAGTGGTGCACTGCGTGTTGCTAGCACACAGAGCCTGTCTCAGTGGTACACTGCAGCCGCTAGCACACAGAGCCTGTCTCAGTGGTACACTGCAGCCGCTAGCACACAGAGCCTGTCTCAGTGGTACACTGCAGCCGCTAGCACACAGAGCCTGTCTCAGTGGTACACTGCAGCCGCTAGCACACAGAGCCTGTCTCAGTGGTACACTGTATGTTACTTTGATGTTGGACAGGTGGTCACACTGAAGGCCCCCCACACACACACACACACACACACACACACACACACACTGTGTGAGACAGCAGTCCAAGGTTTGGGAGGTGGGGGCTGTTCTGTGGCAACACCCTGTTGATGTTACAAGGGTCTATGTTGAGAATTTTTGACCACAGAAAAATAAAAGTTGCACCTTTATGAAACCCACAGGGTATATTTTCAGAAATGAACTTGTCTGTGTTCTTGTTTTTTCCATGTGTATCGAATTGTATGTTCTATGGTCATTTTAAGGCCATTTTTATTAGTTTTCATTCATCTTTCTATTGGAAAGAACGTCAGCTTGTTGTTTATGATAACAAGGTGATACTGTTTAAAGACGCCACTCACCAAAACATTGATAATGTAGGAAAATTAACTTAAGAGCAAAACTGGGCAGATATATACAGTATGTTTTACATGAAAAAAATAGGGTTAGAGGTGAAAACAACTTGCATAGTTAATATTTAATTTCTGGTATAGTCAATGAACAAAGCTCATATTTAATAGATCTGTTTGCTTTCCCCAGTATAGAAAGCGGCCATTACTATTTTTTGTTTTTTGTTTTGGTTTTTTTGTCATTGATGTTGTAAATTACAACACGCGAGAAACTAAATTGCAACATGTCCAATTGCTTATTGCAATAATCACAGTTTGCCACCAGATGGCAGTGTGGAACCGTATTTCAGTAACTCATTCAGTCTGCTGCTATGCCTTTTGTTTAACATGGCAAAATAAATCAGAAATACGTTTTTTGGATCCTGCTTAAGCTTTTCCTTAGACTTATTTTATTTACAGATTCATTATACACACACACACCATTAATTATAATGTGTAACAGTTATAGTTACATCTTTTGCATTTTATATTTATATATGTATTTATACATTGTACCTTGTCTTCACACACATCATGTAAAATAAGAATTATATTTAATTATGTTTCATATTTGTTTTCTGAATCACATTTCGTGCGACTTTTAAACATAATCCATGGTATCACGTGTCATTCATATGTATTTACAGTATATGGCAAAAAGTTTTTAGAATCCTAGAATTTTAGGATTGAGACATAATTTTAAATATATATATATATATATATATATATATATATATATATATATATATATATATATATGTGTGTGTGTGTGTGTGTGTGTGTGTGTGTGTGTGTGTGTGTGTGTGTGTATAGCATCATCTAGATATTTTATGTAACATCATGTAAAGAAACTACAAAATTATATCGCAAAAGTTTTTCATGTTTGATTTGTAAATGTCAAATGTTTTCATTTTCGTCAGTTTTTCGTTAAGTACTGTATATAATAAAACTCATATAAAAAAATGCCATTACATCAAAAAAAAAAAAAAAAAAAAAAGTTTATGGTCTGCTATGTGGCATTAAGGGCAGAATGTTCTTATTTTATATCGGTTCATTGCAGCGCCCTTGCTGTAAAATGACATTTAACCATTGCACTGCCGTGCTCCGTAATGAATCGGGGTTTCGAAGCCGGTTCCTTCCAGGGATGGTAATCCACGAGGATGTAGGAAAGTGATTGCTTTTTGCTCCTCCCCTACAAGCCAGAGTGGAGTCTTGAACTAAGTACGTCGCAAGAAGTTAAACAAAGTGAGTGGCTGGCGTCAGGGAGCCGGGGAGCTGACCGAGATCTTTGAAATGACCTAAGTACAATACATGCTTCCTGATTAACTTTGCACCAGTAAAGAACAGCGCTGTTCAACGAGTGCATAGTTTTTGATTTCCCCTCTTTTAGAAGTCGCATGCAAAGCCTTAGGAATTGTAATTATCATCACTCAAGGAAAACGTTTTGTTGAAGAACTTTGCCTGTGATTTACCACAATGATGCTGATGCTTTCCAAGACGATTGCTTGCATTCTTATTCTTGCAACAGCTGTCAAGGCAAATAGTAGGGTAAGTCCGGTTTGTACTCCACGTGTTCAGCGCCGAGTTCTGTATCAGCTAAAACGTGGTCCTTACTATTGTGCAGTGCAGGTGTTTCGTTTTGTATAGTCTGCCTTATCACGTTTGTGCAACGTTTTGGTTTTACGCAATTTATTCAATTCGTGTGAAGCAAACGTCAATCCAAGAAACATTTAGCGTTTTCTTCTGATTATGTTTTAAATTAATTATGTCCTTCGTATTCCGTATTAATTCACGTCAGTTATGGTCCAGCATATGGGTTGCTTTGCACTTAATGGTAAGTCATACGTGTGCTAATACGTTATTATTAATGTTCACTCATCCTAATTCCAGTTTAGTGTTTGCAATCTTTCTCCTGCTTGTTTGGTACGCGAATTTTGCTGTAAATAATAATAATATACACTTTATAAACTGGGAAAAACATGTTTGTAAAATGTGTACAGACTCCTGGGTTGGCTTCAGTATAGGAATGAGCAGTGCACACATTAATCCAGTTCAAACTGACTATCGGATTGCGGTCCAGGATTGCGGTCTAGTCACAGGGCATGTTTAATTGGTGGAGTGCATAGGACGGGGCACGGTCCAGTGGTACACTTTTGTTGCATTGTGGTGATTAAACACCATACCTAATTTAAGGCATGTATTATGAATACAGACGTCACGTCAATGTATGCTACCTGTAAATTGTCCTCCTTTGCGTACTGCAATGCCCAATTTTATTATTTTCCTTGCAGAACGAGGACGCTCAATACCCTACATTTACTACATTTACTCCACGTGTAACCGATTAGTTTTATATTAAACACAGGCAGCTGCTGTTAATGAACGGTAAACTGTACTACAGAGCTAGTTGCATTTTTTAAAATAAAAAGCTAAAGAAAAAATACACCTGTCCTGACTGCACGTTTTCATAATGAAGCACAGCGTTTAGGTAACCTCAAGTACACCTTTGCAAAGGTGATGTTCTCAGGTAGGAGTGCCAGTGTGAATGGGCTCTAGATTCCACCTCCCTTAAATATAACTGGAGTCTCTAATGCAGCTCAATATTTTCACATTAGAGAAGCACCCATCACATTTTGGTACCTGTAACAGAGAATCGTCAAGGTATGGCATTTTGACAGAAGGTCAGCAATCATCAAATTTTGGTACTCACATACGTATAACTGCAGAGGTATGATGTTTTGACAGTCCACACACCCGTCACATTTTGGAACCTTCACACATAGAAATGATAAGGATTTAAACATTAACAGCTAATCTGCACCCATCAAATTTTGCTACCTTCAAAAAATAGCATTATCAAATATGATATAATTTAGGCATCTATCAACTGGTAGACCTAGAACAATTACAAAATACTGTATTATATTTTCTCACCAAGCAGGATTGGGTATATATGGGAACTGTATTGATTTATTATTATTGTTACAGATATTTGCAGGGTGTGAGTTCCGTTACTGTTTGTAATGTTGCTGATATTGTTTGAAAATAAGTATTGTTAATTATATTAAAATTATATTTTAGTTCTACTATATAGTTTTTATAATCGTTTTAAACTACCCTTATATAACCACCAATATGAATGGTTGAATTGTTTTAGCCAAGCCAAAACAATAAAATGTATCGCTGTAGATGACTTTTGGTACAGGTCTCAGATATGACCAGGTGGGAAATTTGGACAAGGTAGCAACATTTGACGTTATACATGTCATATTTTGCTACCGGTAGCAAATTTTTATTGAGTTTCAAAAATGTACTTTACACCGGCACCCCTAAGAAGACGTTACATTTAAATTGAACTGTAAATATTCAACCAGTATACAGTATGGGTGTACAACTTTGACTTAAATATACTTTCAGATTCGTGGTCTGTGTTAACTTTGTGATATAATTTATCTGGAAGAGGGTAATGGTTTTAGCTGGACTACAGTTAAGCGCTGCAGCTTTTGAGCTCAGCTACAGTAAGTCTAAAGCACAGAGAGAACAAGTGAACAAGCATACGGGCACATCAAATAGTTTAACTATTAATTATCAGGGTCAGTAGCTTGAAGACAGCTCACATTCAGAGTGGCTTTGAGGCAAGTGATTGGGGAACAGCTGTCTAATCTATAAAGTAAACTGGGGCTTGGCTTTTCAATAGCCTCTCTGCAATTGAGTCAAAGAGACCCAAAGAACTGGCAAGTGGCCATTATAGGTAAGACAATGCAGCCCCGAGTTCAGTTGACGGGAATTTAACCAAGCCTGCGAGACTTGCAAGTGTATGCTTCCTACAGTGAAACAACCACATTGTTCCTTTGCTTTTCCTCTCAAACCCTTATATTGCATAAAATCCTATACATAATCATTCTTAAATATTTTTAAATTTCCTAAATTCTGAAAAGGTTTGCAGAGATATTCATGTATAATCCTTTACATTATTTTGACTGTGTTTTCGCGCTGTCCGCTGATAAGTTTCTATTGGAGCCTCTGTCCTCCCGTTTGTGGCATGCATATGTTACGTGATAAAGCTAAAGAGCTTTCATTTGGCAAAATGAAATCCAACTAAACAGTCTGTATTGACTCATCTACCAGCACACGCTGAATGTGCTGGCAGTCTTACACAAGCACATTCTTCAGAGCCTTCGCCACCGTGGCGAACTGCGTGCAAAATAGTTGAGCCACAAGGGAAAACGTTTTGCTTGTGGTGAGCGGCAAGCGGGAACATAGCATAACAGACTGGGTTAAATAAATTAATCGTTCAGACGAAGAACAGTAATCTGCATTGCAAACAGTTTTGAGATATTCAATCTTTTTTTTTTTTATTTCAAGGTCACTTTTGCTTGTAGTGTTCTGACTGTCTTTAATGGTGTGCTGTTATTGTCATGTATGTTTGTCAGTGTGCTTCAGTGTTTGGTTTAAAAACATGCATGTGAAGACAGTTCTAGACACAGCTGAAATGCAGATTATCCCATTACAAATCAGCATGATGCCTACAACAAAAGGAACAGTTTTATATATATTTTTTAGGCTGAATCATGTTTCTAATTTATAATTCTCACAATGAATAATGCAGAAGGACTCGTCTTTAAATGAAACAAAAAAGAATGGACCATAGATTTTAGTAATACAGCAGATACAACTATATTTCAGTAATACAGCAGAAAGTCTAAGATGACCCTAGTAGAGTAGTACTGTAGTGTGAGCAGCCTAGGCTATACTGCACGATATTGCCAAAACTTTAAAAACACCTACTAAAATAACAAGGGCTTTTAAGTATTTATTACAAATTGTGCACAAAATGGGTGCGTTCACTTCTGATTTAAAACGCTGTAAATTTCACTTTGGAGTAATAGACTTTGCCAGTTGCCCCCATACTGTATTCCTTGACTACTGTAGTCCATGATATACCTAGTGCAGCGACCAAATTAGAATCCACCAAATTTCTTATTGCAGATGTTTTAGTGGGGTGTGTTAAACAATGCAGTTCTTTCCCGAACAGTTGTGTGCATGTTTTGTGTGGACTGTACTATATAGAAAGGCAGCTGGTTAATCTTATAATGTACTGATACCCAGAAACTAGAAGGGGTTAAAGGGCTACTATGTCTGGAATTGGAATGCATTCAGTCCATTAGCAGAGGCCAGATGGTACACAAAAGGGTGGTTGATATTGGAATGGCCTTTCTGTTGTTTTAGTCTTTGATTGAACTGAACAGGCTATAAACTAAATTAGCTTTTTGTAATTGTATGTGTTTTCACCAGTGAGCTTGGTTCAAATCGTATTAATCCACATGGGGTGGACTTTTCAGATGATTTATTTATTTATTAATCACCTAGCTTCCAAAAGTAATAATCATACCAAATCAATTATTCACAGTTGTTTATGACTAATAATAACTGGACTCTGAGTTTTAGATTTTTAACTACTGGCCCCTCGGGCCACTGAGCTAGTGTTTTTACTGGCCCGGATGCAATTTTATCTGGCCCAATATATTTATATATTTTTTCATGATGGTTTTTATTTTCAGTATGTTTCTAACTGTGTATGGAAACCAAAGAGAGCCCACGTCTTAAAAGAAAGTGGCTATACGAAGCCTTTCAGTATATGTTACTTCAGCCATTCAACATGTATATAGCAAGTGCTAAAAGAAGTAATCCAAACTTGGGTAATATTGAAATTAGAAAGGTAATTTAATGTTATGATGAATATAAAGACTAAATGTTAAGCAGAACAACACAGTGACTAATAAGAAAAAGCAAGATACTTGAAGTTGCGAAAGGAGTTCTTTTTTTAACTGGACTGCAGTTCAGTGTAAAACATCTACTGTTGACTTTCTGTGAATGGATGAAATAACGTCAACATTTGCACTGACCATTAAAAGTACAACCAGGTATCCTTGTTTTGAATTATTTACAGGTTATTGAACAAACAAAGTAACTTCACTTCATCTGATGTCAGTACTTGATGGCTAGTTGTAATTAGTAATGCATTTTCTATTGTTTTGGCCAGGTTACAATGTTTGCACTATTAAGATTATTTTATAAATATTATTTGTTAAAGTTAAACATATGTAGAATATTTAGGTTGCTATATGATAGGTGTTATTTTATTCTGAATACTACAGCAAAAAATATTATTTGGTGGTTTGCGCAATATTATGCTAATGTTGCTTTAATTGGAAGAGATACTCGCTGTGATGTTGCTGCTCATCGAGTTCTGTATTTTAATTCAGTAAACAAAAGGAAAAACTTGTGCCTAAGGAAATATGGTATTAAACGAAGAAATCTCGTCTTGGACATTGTTTGAACACTTTGTGAACCTGGCTAAACTTTACCGGTTTACACTGTTATGCTGTCTGCTTGTGCACAAGCCTTTTACTCTTGGTAACGTAAAAATGTTGCACCCTGTGTATTCAAATAGGAAACTATTCGAAATTCCCATCCCTAATCTAATAATAATCACTATTAAAACAATATTCATAATACAAAATAATAACAATCCTACTTAGAGCGTTATCGCTTGTGTATCCTCTCCCAGGTCAGCGCCAGTCTTGCTGAGTGATACCAACGAGTCTGGAAAGATTGTGAATCGCATTTTTGACCTGAACACATCGGATCCCAAATAAAAAAGTTTGACACTTCGATCGCGTGTCTGGGCATCCACTGGGGCATCTTATTATGAGACTGGATATGATGTGAACGAAATGTTGAATTCACAACAAATATAGCTGCTGTTTTATCTGCAAGTCTGGGAAACTGACGTCAAACAAGGCAAAACTTTACTTTTTTTTACTGTCAATGAAGCCAGATGAAGCCTTCAATCTAAATGTTCGTCTTCATTTTTTTTACATTATTACTTTCTTTATGATGTATTCATTTCAGTGCTTTCCTTTTGGCTTATTGGTTGCTTAGTTATAGAAACCCCGATTTGTTAAATATTTGCAATGTCGTGGGAATGAGTACCAACACAGCACTTTGGTACATAGTCTCAGAATCTGACTGTACAACAAATATGACGTGTGGCGAGAAAGTTAGGATTAGTTTGTAGTTATGTTTTTAAAAAATGTTTTTGTAAATTCATTTTCAGCTTTTTGGCACGCTGGCCCAATTTTTCTGGATTTATGAAACGGAAGCCATGTGCACTATATATATTATACTAGTTAACTATAACCAGCCCGTTCGGGCCTGTGGTGCTTCAAAACTACTGGCCAAAGTGCGATCTTTACCGGCCCTGGGCCGCCAGGCCATGGTTAAGTTTTCTCCCCAGTTTGGAATCGCCAATTGTATTTTATTAATCCCAGTTCACCACTGCAACCCCCCCGGCGACACAGGTGTCCTCCAAAACGTGTCCCTGCCTAGCCATCTCTTCACACTGCAGATCCACAGCGAAGCCACCAGACCTATAGTGCCGGAGGACAACACAGATCTGAATGGCTCCACTGCAGACTCGCAGGCACCCTATCAGCCACAGGGGTCGCTGGTGCACGGTGAACTAAGCCCTCCCTACCCAGGCGGCACTCTGCCAATTGTGTGCCGCCCCCTGGGAACTCACGGTTACTGTTGGCAATGCGATCTCCAGGCTATGGGCACCTCCTGCACTCCACGCGGAACGCCTTTACTGGATGGATTGAGACTATTTTGCATGACACTGGATAATGTATATTAAAAGATAAGAATGATTACATTCCCACTCGTCTGAGGCTTGGTCTTCAATATAGCTCACAGCTTTATCATGGGAAGTGTATATTGAGTGTGGTGCTTAGGCCATTGTCCATGTTTTCAATTCCCAGATCGCACAATATATATGTATGACGTATCATCCCGGTTCAGGACAAATACAAGCTTTGACCTTCTCTAGGTACATGCAGATAATAACGTGCTGTCCCTACCGTTCTAGATTTCCATTAAATGAGAGGAGGTGTTAAACTTCATGCTGATATTGGACTCGGCTCTCGCCAAGATAAGCACGAACTAAGACATAGCTTCTTTTATCGTAAACTAATGTGATCCATTTGCGCTTCCTTCCATCTGATGATGTAGATATCCTTCTGCCTGGTGTTGATGGCTGAAGGGTATTGCAGGCTCCAGCACACACAACGGCTGCAATGCTGGCTCCAGGGATCAACCACGGTGCGGCCTCCATAGTACATTAGCATGACGACCATCTGGACTGAGCTGAGTAGGGTACTTCTCTGGGGTCTTCAAGTGGGCACCTTCCATCCTTGGTGTTTCGTCGACTAGTCCACGACACCTTAAGAGGGATCAACAGTGATTCTGGCGTCCCATCATCACCCCCCTCCATTCCCCACTCAGCTAAGCCCAGATTACTTACCTTCCTTTCCATCGACGTTGCTTTCCTTCTATGATGCTTGAGGTCCACAATCAGAATCTTTTTGTCTCACCCAGAGCCAGTTGCTGCTCCTCTCAACTTCTTCAGATAAGCTCTTCACTGTGCGTTGCAACTCTTGACCACTGAATCTGATGTCTCTGAGAAACCAGGTTGTGGAGTGTGCCACAAATCCTTGACAACCCACCTCCACTGTCCATCGTTTCTTAAATCTGAAGTTTTGGCCAGGTGCTTTCTCTACAGTCTGAGACTTGAACATTTCGAGTGCAAGCAGGAAAAAGAAACTGTGATGGGGAACATCACACAGCTTCACTCACCGGTGTGTCCATGGGAAAGGACAGGATGAAACATGGACTTTTTTTGTTGAGCATTTGTTTGATGTTTGGAGGATAGCCATCTGTATTGTGATACATTACACACACACACACACACACACACCTATAGTTATACGCAATCAGAGCAACAAGGAAGAGAGTATTATAAAGACGGGAATGGGCGGCCGCCAGCCCTGTTGAAAATACATTAGCGCTGTAAAATAATGCCACAGCGCCATCTTCAGGATATTGTAAAAGAGGAGGGAGCTGGTTTCCTTCTATTTAAATGCTATTACTCACACATACCTTCCATATTTGTGTTTATTTATATTATATGTTGGTGATTGACTGACCGAATGGATGTTAGAGTACTGTTTAGTCAATATTTATTGGTGAGGGTTAAAAACAGTGTGTATTGTTATTCCCTGCGTGAATATTCCTTTGAACCCCTTGTTAACATAAATTGGATGCACTGTGGGCGTGGTTAACAGGCTTAAAAAGGGGCTGCTGTCTCGCTGCAGGCAGTGCTAGCTGGGGGATCAAAGGATGAAGACAAAGAGCTAGAGTGTCAAGTTGTCTAAAGCTTGCTAATTAGGTGCTGGGGAATGGGAGAGCATACGCTGCCCACTTTAAAAGGAAATTACTAATATTTCATTATTATATTATACTTTGCCATTTTTTTTTTTTTGAACTGCAGATAAATAAAACCTGCCTTATACAATTACAACGTTGGCTTTCTTCTTCTAATCATTCTGGGGACCTTGAAGTAGCGCTCGACTCGGTGAAAGGGCCCAGTGACAGAAACACAGTGGTGGAAACAGATGATGTTGATTGGAAAGTTTCAGTACAGCTGCTTAACAATCTTCCAAGAGGAATCTGTTTCATTCAACTCAAGCTTCCTGTTGCCTTCTCATACCATGCTTCCTCTCAACAGGAACTGAACCCGTGCCTTCTGGCTCCCAATCACTAGTGCTTCCTGCTAAAGCACCAGCGGCCTCAGCCTAATGATACACACTGCCTCTTACACAGCCAGCTGCTCAGGACATTTTGAAAGAAGACGCCCAGCTGCAGTAAATAAAGGATACTAACCTAGAGAGAACAGCTAAGCAAGGTTTTACTGTCAAATTCCTGGTCTCTAACAGCACTAGGATTGTCACTGACCCCACTTCTCCTTTGGATCTTAGCGTGTATTTTATACAGATGTACATTTTTCAAAGACAACATAACAGTAGTAAAAGCTGCTTCCTGGTATGAAATAACTTGATGTGCTGTAGCTGCAATCAGGCCATGGGCAACACCAGGAAGAAATAGTTTGATTACATTTTTTTTATGAGCAGTGGTTTCCAACCTTTTCAATGTAGGGACCACCTTGGTGTTTGGGTTTTTCCTACTGACCACTTGCACGCATGTTTTTGCAATAGCATTTGAACTCAATGTTTCTGTGTCTATGTATAAAGTAAACTATTTATATAATGTACCTGACTTAATGAGACATTAATGAATACTGACATACTGAATGCTTTGTATATAAATGGCATCACAATGTTGCAGACTCGGGTCGTCCTCGGATCCAGTAAATGTAAATGCCAGTGCTGGTCCCTGCAACCGTTACCTCGTGTCGCAAATTAATCTATCCATTTCTAACACAGTTTATTTATTATTCAGCAACTTTGCTCAATGTGCATATAAGAAAACACCAGAATACGAAGACCAATTGGGTGGGAAACAATTTGAAAAATTAAGAAATAATTGGCGCGTGCACAGGATGTTTCGTGCCACTTCTTGTGGGCGATGTGTAAAATAAACAGTGGCACACAGCATTATATCATGCTGGTTAAATATGAAAGCATCAATACACATTATTTCCAGAAATAGTAATAGCATTTGATTTTGGCATATAGTCTTGTGAGATACTAAACCTGCCTAAATAAACCCATATAGTAACATGGAGCTGAAAGCATTCACACTATGGTACAGTTCACAAGTCAAGCTACAAATATAGCCTCTTTGTGTTTCACATTAACTTCGGTTACTATATGCAGCTAACCTCTCCAAAAACTTAAGGAAATAATAGGTATAGTCCTGTATCCCTGGCAATACTAGTGCCTATTTTATATGTTGAAAATGTAAAGTATTCAAACTGGTTTTAATGGGTTTTTTTTTCTTTTTTTATAGTCATTTAAGCTGAGTTAAGAATATTCAATCCAGCACTCTACTTGTATATAGAGTGAAAAGGCTGGGCCAGAACCATTACATTTTATTTCCCTGTGAAAACTGAACACAAACAGTAGAACTATGTGTATTTACAGGAATGCTGGATGGATGGATATATATATATATATATATATATATATATATATATATATATATATATATATATATATATATATATATAAATGCAGGCTAAAAAAAAGGAGTCTGTCATTTTGACAAGACAAATGTGCCTTCGTAATGTGTAAGTTATCTAGTGAGTATTTGCATTATATTAGAAAGCTGTTTCAGTTAATGGTGGCTTTGAAGGCAGTGCTTGGTATTGCATCAAAAGGAGCTGTAATATATATTGATTTATAAACACGGTCGTAATAAAAGAAAACAGATGCAGACTACATAAATCTCTTATGATATATCACATGGTTAAAGCTGTCTGCTGGGTTGCTAGTAATATAGCAGCACAACGTGTGATTGTGTAGAAATGGGTTTTTGCATGAACTGCATAACCAAATTTTGGGAGTTGTTTGTGTCCAGTCCCCAGGTTTGGATCCACTGATCTACAGCGTTGTACTTGGAAAATCTGTACATCCTGAATGAAAGTATGAAAAACAATCAAAGAGCTGTAACACATGGGGAAGATCAGAGTGATCGTCAATGGATTTAAAAGGTGCTCAGCAGTGCAGCACTCCTTTTGAAATTCAGAAGATCACCAGTTCATATGCGGCTCTTAAAGTACTTTCAATCCTCGCTGGTCTCATTGCAGTTCAAGTGGTCAGGTGCACAAAAGCAAACATCACAATTGGCAACCATGGATGATTCTACATGTAAACAGTGTGGAAATCATGGCAATGTCTGTTTAGATTCTTTGATTGAACAAAGCAGGTGAATCGTGGTCTTAAACTGTGCAGCAATGCCAATAGACTGGATCTAGGGTGCTTATCACCACTAAATATTGTTTGTATCTTCCGAGCCAGGCCTGCTTTAGTCATTCGGAGTCTTCTCAGTTTGAATGCTTTAATGATTTGCTCTTGTTTGACAGCTGCTTCTCAATTAATTGCTCATCTCTCATTGGAATGTGTTGCATTAACTTGAAACATAGTAGATACAATGTAACATAAAGACTTGAGGAATGTGTTGCACACTGGCCTTAACCCTGTATGATGTATCACACAGGATACAGTAATTTACAACCAGCATATTGTGTTTGCAATCCATATTCAAAGTAAGCTGTAGAAGGAACAGGGTCCAGTTAAATGTAGTGGCTTTATTCATAGATTAGAAATTCGACAGGAGATTTCCTTTAACCTGATTGGTCACTACGAGGGCTTTAATCTCTGATAAAGGATCTTGAATGTTGTCTTTCAAACTATGTTTAATCCCTGTTCCAAATCAATCCGCCCAAAAATACATAAATACATTTTCTGCGTGATGAAGGAAAATCTCAGTTCTTGTACATGTCCTCTAAATGTTGTCTGTCAATGTAGACTCATTGGACTTCTTTGCTGTCTGTCTATCTATTTAGATTTAGCATAGCAAATAAATTAAAAAGAAAAAATTGAGAATAGTGTTTGCTGTCAGCAGTAATACAGTCACCACAACATCAACTCGAGTCTAGTTTGAATGATAAGGTGAAGAAAAACTGGATGCATGCAATCTGATTACTTTCAGCAACTGCATTTCAGCATATCACTGTAGTAACACAGACGCTGTCTTCTGTAACAAAGCCAGAAGGAGGCTTTGAATACACTTTATGAACACACTGAACAAGTTACTGAACAAACAGCACGATCAGGATGAACACATAGATAAGTAGATATTTGTAATTACTAAAACTTTTTCAAATGTATTTCGTTAATAAATGTTAGGCCCTAACAGTAACTTCAATACTGAAACTTACACAAACACATGAACATGCACTCAAATCCATATAATACAATTTTTAAAAGTTAGCTGTAGTTTTATTCTTTACATGTTTTACAAACCGTTCACAAACCATGTTTGCTTTTCTGTACGAGGTACTTGAACTGAAGAACAGCTCCTGTAAATAGAAGGTTTTTTTTTTTAATTATTTGGCAATTGGAAATACTCACAAAGCTTCCACTGTTGAGAAGAAGCCTGAGTGAAGATGAAATTCTGAGCTAGCTCTTGGAATAATGAGGAAAATGTTTGTATTCATTAGCAACAAAATTAGTGCTGCATAAAATTACTGTATCCATTTTCTAACAGCAATAGAACCCTCATAGGAGGGCTTTACCATCTGGGAAGGGCCTTCTCATAATGTCAGTCGCCCTCGCTTTTAGCTCGGGACATGAGGTGGGCCTTACCAGACGGCAGAGCCCTCGTCGTCAGGTTCTAGTACGTTTGATGAGGATCTGTGCCAAAATGGCCAAATGACTTCCTTAACCTTAATTATTAATCACCCTTGATATGTTCTGAGGAGGGGTTTTATTTGACTAAAAATGAATCAATTCCTTGCACAAGCTAGTTTTTAAATAGATTACATTTTTTTTTTATATAATGAATCGAATAAATGAAATACACAACCACTAAATGTAAAACAATTACTTTAATGAGAGACGGTTTAATTGCAATGAAAGAAATATTTTACAGATTGTTTTGTTGTAGACTATAACTACAATTCCACAGGATATTAAAAAAATCAATAATACAAATTAATAAAAAGTAAATAAATAAAAGATGTACACACTCTCATTAATTGATTTAAATAAAGATTAAAACTCCCAGTTTGGAGATGCAGCTCCACTAGTTTACAGTATTTTGTAATAATAAAAAAATGCAGTATATGTTAATATTTTCTGCTTTCTTTATCATGACAAGGCAAATAGATATGTCTTATACGTATTTCTGATATAGCAACCCTAAGTGTTACCTTCATTGAATTCTTAAATACTAAAAGCAACTGAATTCTTCATCATTTATGAGGTATTTTAAAATTCAACACTATTGAATGTTTAATAGTTATGGATGATGTCTACTTCTTTTAATTAATTAATTAACTAATGTTGCTGCTCTAGAATACATGGCAAATGCTCACGTGGAGAATGCCTCGCTAGGTATATTTCTAACCATTTTATTCAAACCTGTGATTTTAAAACAAGTTTTCTGTTTGCTATCGAACAAGCTAGAATGCTGGTTTTAAAGACTAGTATATTTTATAAAATATTAACATGGTGTATATCACCATTTAACATAATATAAAACAGCTTGGGGTTTTGTATTAATCTCAAACCCCATTATTTTTCCAAAAATAGACTACAAGCCATCTGTTATGTAGTACAGGTAATGCACTTATAAAGCATGGTTCACGCATGGTTTACTCATGGTTAACTCAGGTTAAATGGATCATTTACACTGTTTGGACATGAAGAGCTCCAGTGGTAATGAAGTGTGAAGCGTTTCAAATTTGTTCATGTTATGAGTAAAGAATTATGAACGCAGTTTCCACTCCTAGAGTCCAATAAGGACAGGATTTGTGAAAGTCACACATTATTAAGTCACTCTAGTTACATAAGACTGTTTGGATATCCCTAATTAAATTATAAAAAACTAAACATTTTGCATAGAACAGTGTTTAATTTCACCGCCACGTACGACTCGTTCTCCGAACATTCCGTCACGTATGAAGAAGCTCAAAGTTTACTGGCAGTGTTTAGGATGCCTGTTCATTTAAGATTAACTGTGACCTTCAGCTAAAGATCAGAATATCTCTGAGCCAAAGCCTTTGTTCTTTCATCCCTGTTTGTTTGTTTTACATGAAATCGAATAAATAAATAATAAATAAAGCTTGATTTTGGATGACATTCCTCTTGATTTAAGTGCAAGTAGCTTCTGGTTACATATTCACATATCACATTTTTACTCATTTACGTCAATAGTGCTTCCGTGTATTCGGAGTGGTTCACATTGCAGTAACACAAATATTGTGTTTAATTCAGTTTAAATACATTTGGTTTCAACGTGCTTTGACTTGAATTCAGGAGCCTGAAGCCCTCTAGCCTTCTGTCTTGTAACACAGGCTATAAGTGTTTGTATAGATATAAGAAGCAGCTGTATCTAACGGGTGTATTGTGTACAGGTACTGCATATTGACAGCTTTACAACACTTGCATGCATTGGTTTGTAGTGTGGATTTTACACCTGACAAGTTGGAATTTATAAATATTTACATTAATTGAAGATTTTAATTGAAGTAACTGAATCAGCGACCTCGCGCACCGCAAGCAAGCGTCTTAACCACAGTGTAAAAAACCTGGACCTGTCTGCATTAGTTGTTTTAGAGAATCTGTAACAGCAGTGCATCATACAAAAAATTGAATGACAATTGATAATGAACTCAGATGAATAAGAAAATCTGCTCAAATCGTATTACTGTTCATTTGTGATAGATTAATAGAAATATGAGGTATTATGTTGATACAGTAGATTAATCCAAACCAGTCAAGATAAGTGACTTGTTCAGAGTACTGATCATAATTTTAGTAAAATTTACTTTTGGAATCATTATGGTTTGTATGTCAGGTGAAACTAGATGCATGGCTTCTTACATCTGGTGTCTTCCACATTTGTGGTTAGTGTTTTGCATAACAGGATAGCAGATTTTGTATTTGATATTCCAACACTACTCTGGAGCAGGCCTGATATGGCTTTTCAAACAAAAGAAGTCCTCATTAGAAACAGAAAATCCCTTAACATTGCCAACCTTTTGCTAACGTCTGGCTAAAGCACTGCCAATGTTTCTCCAAATCATTCCGCAAACAGCTGAAATAACCCCATATGAGCTCATGAAAATCTGGATACTCCAACTAGGGGTGCCACCTGGCCCCATAATTCCGCAACACTTTGGGACGGGACAGGGCTTTTAAGTTGCCCTTAAACTAAAATAAATAAACACGTCAATTGAGCACTAAACGCTTGCTTAATTTATACTGCTTCTTTGTTATCCAAATCATTGTGATAATACAAGTCTTTCAAAATAAAAAGCATCTTGAATAAACATTCGAAACTACGAAGAAACTATGAATAAAATAAATAAATATTGATAATGGTACTTATTTATTTATTTCATTTGTTAAAAGCTATTATTGTATTGTCATGCTGCCTCAAGAATTAATCAAAACAATCAGTTTAACAAAGGATTAGCGCTCAATTCAGTCGTTGATTTCCTTCCAAGCACTTGTTAATTTTTACCTCAGAATAAGTTGGATTCTTATGGTGACATTGTATTTTTTATTTTATAATATCTAATAGAGAGATGTGATATATGTATATTATTGTAGTTCAATATTTTACAATATTCTTTCCCGAGACAATATTTTAGGACATACTCGTACACATATATATTATAAGATGCTTTGTACTTGCATTTCTGAGCCATAGGTCTGACGTGTGCAGTTTGCAGCATGTGTTTTCATTTGAGACGTGGTATCTGTGCTGCATTGGGGTAAAGAACGTTTTCAGTCTGCATGGCTGGCCAGGGATTTGGGTGATCTCGAATTTACATAACCAGCACTGTCTGAAAGCATGGCTTGCCAGCAGGTATTCCCTTAACATAGTGGAGTACCAGCTGTCATGCTTAAAAAACTAACATCTTTACTGCAACTGGTTTCTTTCAAAACTGCACTTGAGGCATATAGAATGGAAACAGCTAATATTTATACATAGATTTTTTTAGCTATAGTTACTTAAAGGTTCCAGTAAACTATATTTAACCCTGATATATTAGCTATCAAACACATCCGCGTTGGATTTCTGCTTCCAAAATGGGCTACGGTATAGAACCCAGCTTTTCAGCATTCGCTCACGTCTAAGGAGATTTGAGGATTTCTTCAGGACTTGGGGTCAAATTTAGTTCATTACCTATTAACATTTAGCCAAAGTACCCTGGAACATTGCTAATCAAGTTAACAACAACGAAACCCAGCTGGCATTGAATTATATTTCCTTTGATCTCGGGAGCTTTCTTTTTCAATTTCGAAACTTGTTTCCTTTTCTTTTTTCTTTTCTTGGATTTGAAGTGCTTTCATAGAACGCAGTTCATTAGTAGCACTAATCCTGGACTACCTTCCCTAAGGTAGCATCAACTATTCCCAAGATTAGTGTCAATCAGTGCCTGTGAGAAGAACCTTTCAGTGAACATAAACTGAAAAAAGAAATGACCATTTCAGACACATAAATGCTATCTTAAAGGTCTACAATAAAGATGTTAAATTCTAGTAAGCTATTATGTGTCCCTTATTAAATATTCCCATATTAATAGCATAGCAAAATGTAATAAATCCCAGAGTGGTCTGGTAAAGCATATTTAAGAAAAAAACATGGCAAAGCATGGTAAACAAGGCAAAGCATGGTTAATGCATGGCATAACAATTGTATACTGGAAAATGTAAATTAACCCTGGCAAACTTTTATAAGGGTTGCTGTGTACAGTGTGACAGATGGACTGGTGCAGTCAGTGCAGTCACATATTGGTTTTCTTTCCTATACTGCTCTAGAAATGTACAGATTTAAGAGGATTTCTCTTTCCAAGACCTGTATACAGGTGGGCAGTGTTTAAGAGTCAAGACTGCCTTCACCACGTAGGACTGCCCTGTATGCTTCAGTCAAGGTGTCATTCCTTAAGAGTGGTGCCATTCCTCAAGGATTCAGTCCAACAGTCGATGGGAATGGAACAAGTACAGTAGCTGTGCAATTAGGATTTCTGAACCATGAAAAAGTATTTATTATTCTCATGGCTATAGTGGATACGAAGTGAATATAAAATGGGTTCAGACTCTGAGGTACTAGCCAGATGCCAGTAAGCTTAATGTGGTGGGTAGCTGCAGTCACAAAAGGTCCCATGTTTACAGGGTTTTGAAGAATATTATCCTTTTTAAATATATACCATCCGGTACTATGTACCGTAGTTTTACAGTGGGATTTTGGATTCGTGTAAAGCTGCACTATTTTTATATTCAACTTATAAAACACTAAACCGACTGTTTAGAGAGCCACATTCCCCTTCCTTGATGTATTTCAGTGCCACAGGTATAAGAATGTAGCAATATATCTCTATAACACAACACCCTCCTGCCAGTGTTAGGAAGTAACGTGTTCCTGCTGTGATTACATTTTCACTAACTTGTAACTAATGTTTAATTTTTCAGACAGAAAACCAAAGGTAATTATGTATTTTATGTGAAGTAATAAGCTTATATTTACTAACGCTAACACATAACGTGGAAGTCAAAACGCACTTAAACAGTGCAAGTCACATGAACCTTCTTTTCATATTATATGGATTCGGTTGCTGGATCTTCAAAAAAATGTTTCAAGCTGAAGCCTGACTAAACCGAGAAAAATCTCTGCAAAATGTAAACTGTGCCTGAGAAGTAACTATTTGTAACTAACTAGTTACATTTTTTTTCAAAGTAATACTGTAAGTTACTGTAAATAGTTACACTCTTGTTCAAGTAAATTGTAACTCACGGGTTACTTTTTAAAAGCAACTTCTCAACACAACCTCCCACACAGAATGTTGGTCTGTTCTTATACCTGCGGTACTGACTCAAAAAACTGCTTTTGCTTTTATTAGTGTTGAGGTAAACAACTGAATCAAAGACAATATAGAATAAGGAAATAAAAAGGCTAGTAAGCGTGCCTTTTAAATGAAACACTAACTATTGCAGTTGTGCTTATCTGCCTTGAACCTCAGCCTCTGAAGTAACTGCAACCACATCTAGGCTGGTCAGGATCTAACCACATGAGACTGCAGGAAACCTCCATGAAAAGTCTCCCTATAATTTTAGCACTCGATTGCTGCAGAGCAGATTAAAGAAGTGTGTTCAGCTCTCTGTTTATAATTTTTTCAACGTCTTTGAGTTTAATCACATACAGCAGCGTGTGGGGCACGGCCACATTATTGTGATGCAGTGAGGGTTTACTACTCTATAATTTACTCAACAGCTGCAAACAATCCTGAGACTCTGCCATTGATAATGGTTATTTAGGCTACTGACAGGGCAGCCTATACTATAATAAAGTAGTTGTTTAATCCAGTAATGAAATATCTTATTTATAGTTACAGATTTATTTGAAGGCAACATGAAAGTTTCACAGCTGCACTTCATCCAGATATTTTCAACAAATAAAGCTTTACGCTGGCAGAAAATCTGGTACTGTTTATAAATATTAAATACAAATAAAATGTAAATATGGAGTGAATGTAAAGACATTCCAGACCATGTAAAATAATACACTGTGAAAGAACGATGATCTAATCCAGCCTGTATGCTGGTTCATTATTTTAAGGCATGAATTCTATTTGTTACATGCTTCATTCAAAATGAAGTTGGCCTCAGTTTGGGGGACGGTTTAGCAGAGTGTCGGGGTCACATTTTCTCTAATTGCAGCACTTGTAGTGTAAGGATTATTGTCCACATTGTCAAACAGGTAACAGCAATAGTCGCTCACAGCAAAAATCGTTCTTTCTGCAGTGATGTAAAAAGACAGATCTCAAACCCCAGTGCACTAGTGCTGCCATTTTGAAAAGAGCTTTGATTTTAAAGTTGTAAGTGTGAAACGTTGCCAGGGTGTTAACAATGAAAATAAAATTACAGATATGTTATTTAAGCAGTTGTAGCAACATGTGGGGATATATAACGCTAAACTTATGCAAAAATGCCATAGAAATGTTCTTGTAGGCAACAAGTACACCCATCTCCTGTTGTGGTGGGTTCAGTTAGGCCTGGCTGATGGTCGGTGTTAATTTCCATTACAAACTTAAATGCATCAGTAGAGATACAGTAGTGCTAACTCACAGTGATGTTACGTTTCTGTAGCAAGCCAACTTGCAGAGATTAAAGTACCCCAATGTCATTATGGCCAGAAGTTTTGCTTCACCCTATAGAATGGGCTAATTTAGCTTCATAAAGTCGAATGAAACCTGCTGAATAATGTAAACGCTGAATTACAGACTGCATTGTAGCTTTCCAATGATATTTAATGAAAAATGGACAAATTGAAAAATGTGACATTTAGAGTCTAATATGAATACTTTATTATGGCTTCTGGTTGACTTTTGCGATCTCATTTTGTAGTTTCTTTGATTACATGATGTTAAATAAAAGATCTAAACAATGATCATTTCATTTTTTTAATTATTATTATGTTTCAATCTCAAATTTCTAGGTGATGCTACTTTCAGTAAATTACTCCCTGCATAGGCACTGACTAAGAGGGTCATCTATTGACCCCTTGAAAGACCTTTAGTAGCCTCAACAAACAAAAACCTGACCTCAGTAGAGCACCAACGCTCCTATCATAAATGAAATAGACCAAAGACACGAGGTCCAAGTCAATGACTTGAGGCACTGCAGATGCATCTTTAGAAAGACTTTGTACCTTGATCAGTTTAGTTTGACCAAACAGGCATCAGATAGGTTTTCATTTGTCTAGCAACTAATTGGCCTCTTTCATATTCCATAAAAAACAAAAAAATATTAGTAGTGTCTTCTTCAAACAATTCAGTTTTTAAATATGTTTTTCATCACTTTCTGCTGACAAAAGACTGATGTGTCTGCCTACAGTGTAGAGCCGCAACAGTACACTGCCGCACCCTTTAATACTGCAGTGTCTAAAAGCTGGAGGTATGTTGTTGACCTAGCTTTTAGTATCAAGCTTTTACACCCATTTTAAAATGGTCCAGCATTAAACTATTGCAGAAGGATGCTGAAAGCAGACAAATACTTTGGCATGACCCTAAAAATGATCTTTACATTGCTGCCAAGAGCTCTTTACTGAGATGAACTCCTGAGACCTATTCCCATCCCCACATGCCTCATTTTCATTTGATCAAAGGCATTTCCCAGAATATTGCTACATTAGTGGAACTGTTTCTAAACTCGCTCATCCTTCAGTTTCACACGTGACACTCTGCTTTACATGTATATCTGGTACCATCTTTGAATCTGCAGTACTGTACACTCTAGATACCCCTCCTGTTATTCCTATTATATTTTATGTATTTTTGGCTGGTGGGAGAGCCGTCTCCCTGTATGTTAGTAGTTTCCATAACAGTGAATTATGCTTCCATTCAATTTACATGCATTTTGATTAACGACTTCCCCTTATCTGGTCATTGAGACAGGAAGTGATGTAGACGACCTGCAACAATTAAGCTTTTTAATATGAAATGCGTTCATTAAGGACGTCAGAGCATTAGCGGATTGACTTAATTAACACATTTTAGTTTGAAAATCACTTGCTACTAAAGCTCTCGTTAGTATACCACAAGTTCTATACAATAACACCGCCCCTTACATTAAACAAGGAACTGATCCACTTAACATCAACACATTATTATTCCCCTCTTTAGCTCAACTGGGAACTTGTTACTCCTCAACAGGTGTTCTTTTAAAGAAATTGTTCAGTACTACCAGGTGTTTGATGTGTACACTTTAACAGGCTGGGCCCCTGATAAAGGGCTTCGTTTCAATCTGGCTGTATATTTTTATAGGCCTCTTCATATTACCAGTCCAGAATGGATGTTTTTAGACTGTCTTTACACCCTGTCGCTCTCAGATGAGTATACAGAGAAAGGGAGAGAGAGACAGTTTTGTTCTTGACAAATTCATCTTTCAGTGCACCGTTATTTTGACAAGTATACAGATTTTTGGCCTAAAAGGTATAAGAACCGAGGTTATAAAAAATGGTGGCGTGGAAGTAGAGGACTACTGGAGGCCCTGCTTCAGCATGCTGAACTCAGTGATTTCTTTGAGTCATATTTGTTGCCCAGTTGTAAACCAGTATTCCATAGAAAACATACATTGCAAAATTTCCGGCATTCACCCAAGAATCCTATATGGGTAGGGATGTGTGGACTGAATGGTGAGCTGTTTTTTTTAAATTTTTTATTATAACAAGCTGTGCTGTTTACATTCTGAACACTGAACGTCTGCCTGCAACCTCAAGCATCCTGAAGCGCCACTTCACTGAATCTACCATCACGTGAGATGGTACAGCAAGATAAGCCACATCCTCCCCATTCTGTTAGAGCTCAACTAGACCATACAAATGCTACATGTAGGCACTAGAAGAATACGTGGAGACAGAAAAGAAACATGAATGAATTCCACACATTAATCAAAAACAGACTTAAAAAGATAAGGTTTTGTAAATAGGGCCCATAATTTTACCAGAGCTTGGGGTGTCATGTTTGAAGCTTGACATTTTCCTTAATCCCATTATTTCCAGTTGACTTCTGCTGGCCATATGTAATGTAATGCCCAGAAACACTAAAGTAAGTGGCTGTCCTAGGGAACTAGAAGTGAGACAACAAGCATTGCATGGGTTGAAGAACATAGACAGCAGCGCTTTAGCGGGCAAACTTAAACTCTGGTGCTTTCAGTTTGGTCTAGACTTCTGTGGCCACTTTCTGTGTATGAGGTTTGCTTGACAACAGTAGAGAAGAGTTAATCAGTTCATACGCCAGGAAATGGTTAGGAGTCCTACGCTGCCTCAGAGTGGTACTGTATGGTAAAGGGATATTGCAGCTGCCAGTCTCAGCTTTAATCGAGGAGTTTAAGTGCACCAGGGTTTGATTGGAAATGACATTGGTAGAGTCACACAACAAATGTGTGAGGGAGGCAGCAAAGGAAGCTGTGGAAGATGCAAAGACTGCCCTTTGTATCAGTGGTATCATGGGGCAAGTACAGCATGGAAGAGGAGGCCTTGGTCTCAGCTGAGCTTCTCCTACATGGCATAAAGCATCCCCAGCTCAACAGAGGAAGTTGGTAGTCAACGAGGTGCAAAAGCAGGAGACGAGGTGCGTGAAGGAAGTTTCCCAGGCCAAGCAGGGAGGATGGGCGAGATGGGAGAGTGTGGAACAACGCAAGATCGGCTGGCAAGATCTATGGACAATGGAACAGAGCAGGATCAGTTTCCTTATCGGGTCAACATATGATGTTCTTCCATCACCACAGAACCTTATTCTATGGGTAGGAGAGGATCCATGGTGTCCTTTGTGTTCATCGCTAGCTACATTAAGGCACATTTTGACAGGATGTAAGGTCGATCTTGACTAGGTGCTGCGATGTTATAAACAAGCGCAGCATGACCAACAGGTTGCCACTAATTCCAGCAATATATGACATGAAGAACAACATTTCTCCATCCAAGGGAGCAACTACCAAGAAAAGGTATTAAGATCAAAACTCATCTAGGACAACTGGAAGTTGCTAGAGACTGGAAAATTCTGGCAGATGTTGGACAACGTCTTATTTTTCCACCTGAGATTGCCACCCCTAACCTTCGACCTGATATTGTCTTGTGGTCTGGATCAGCACGCCTTGTTCATCTGGTAGAGTTAACAGTGCCATGGGAGGATGCTGTGGATGAGGTGTATGTAAGGAAGAAACTTCAGTATGCTTAACTGGCTGCTGAAGCGGAACAGCGAGGATGGAGAGTCCATGTTTACCCAGTGGAGGTGGGCTTTCGAGGAATTGTGGCACACTCCACAACCTGGTTTCTCAGAGACATCAGATTCAGTGGTCAAGAGATGCAGTGAAGAACTTATCTGAAGCAGCACAGAGGAGCAGCAACTGGCTCTGGTTGAGACCAAAAAATTCTGGTTGGGGATCTTAAGCATCACAGAAAGAAAGCAACGTCGATGTAAAGGAAGGTAAGTAAGCTGGGCTTAGCTGAGTGGGGGACGGAGGGGGGTGATGATGGGATGCCAGAATCACTGCCGAGCCCTCTTTAAGGTGTCGTGGGCTAGTTGACAAAACACCATGGATGGAAGGTGCCCTGTTGAAGACCCCAGAGAAGTACCCTACTCAGCTCAGTCCAGATGGCTGTCATGCTGATGCGCTATGGAGGCCTCACAGTGGTTGACCTTGGAGCCAGCATTGCAGCCGTTTTGTGTGCTCATGCGCCAGGGAGACAAAATAGGCTGATCCCTGGAGCCAGCATTACACATCAACCATCAACACCAGGCAGAAGGATATCTACATCATCAGATGGAAAGAAAAGCAAATGGATCACATTAGTTTACAGTAAAAGAAGCTATGTCTTAGTTGGTGCTTAAGTTTTAACACCTACTCTCATGTAATGGAAATCAAAACCACAGCACTCTGGTTTATTTGTTTCCATGTCATTTCCAATTACCAGAAAACAAACCCAGGTGTTTGATTTGGAAAGTTGAAAGGGGCCTAAAGGAGAATGGGGTGACATCTTCAAGTAAGTGCATAAACAAGAGGTTTAACCCAAATGCCTTTATGTGAAATGTTGCCATACAGCTGTTCCTACAAGATTTAGGGTATTTCATGTCAGAATCTCTTAATTATGGAGACTTATCAAGGGAATTGACTATTGTCTCCATGTGGAATTAGTGATAACTGCTCCTGTAATTAACACAAGGTAGGTAGAAATTGAATTAGTAGTAAAAGCTTATTGTTTCTTCAAAGCAGTTATTGTGTGGGTTGTGTTAGCTTCATTCTATGCACCACATAGATCCACGTGAAATTTAAAGACAGCATCTATACTACTAAGCAAAATAAAGTTGGTAGCAACTTTCTACACCTCAGTATGCATGCTGAAGAGAGAACATGGACAATCAGCATTGAAATATGTTTGGGGATTTTTAGATCACTATTTGCTATAAAAATAAACTGTTTAAAAAAAAAAATCGCCATAATGTGTATACATCTTTCATATAGGAAAATATGAGATCTACAAAGTTTTGGTAGTACATATTAGCTAAGATTTACTGGAATAATTTTGTTAGATAAATTATCACATGATGAAGGGAAGACATTGAATTACAAGTAATTAATTGCACCTTAAATGGGAATGTAAAAACAGAAAACGTTTCCCATCTTTAATCAGTGTATAGTCTCTAATTGAGTTCCAATTGCAGATCACAAAGTTCTGCATTACCCAGTCTGCAGAAACCACATTTAATGCATTACGGTAATGTCTTTAAAGCCAGGAAAGATGAATGGCTGCAAGATTGTTTGGCACCTTAATCCATTGCTACAGAGAAATGTATTGAAACCACAAACATGTTCTGGTTAGAGCCTGTGGCAGAGCAAAGCTCTGCCCTTTAAATTGGCAGGGATGGGGTTAATTTCCCCTACCTGCCTGGGTTTATTATGTTCAGGTGGCTGGGGTTGATTAGTTGATTAGGTTGATTAACGATCAATCAGCGCCCAGCCACCTGACATAAAAGGAGGCCTCTGCTTCTCATTTGGAAAGAGGAAGCTGATGAAGCAGGTTGGTGTTTGTGGGTTTTTGTATTTGTGAATCCAGTGAAGGCATTGCCCAGCCTGGAAACCTTAATTTTGCAAGTTTTGTTTTTGTATTGCTTTATTTGTGTTTAAATCCCTTTATTTTGCCCTTGTGCACATTTATTTTGTGTTTATTTATAATAAAAGTATATTTGTTTGAACTGCAGTCTGTCTCTGGGCCTCTATCCACTCGCCAGCCTGCCACAGAGCCCTATAACATAAATGCAAACCACAGGCATTTTACACTGAATTCATACACTACAAAGAGGACATGCATTGTCAGATCCAACAACTTCTGTTAAACCTTCCACATGGCAGAGAACCTAATAAATAAATAAATCTGCCTTTCAAATATTGTGCAACAATCTACTCTTGTAAAATATGTTTTTCACTTTCTGGGCAGTCCAGACCACTACCCATGCTTTGGAAAGCACCCAAATGTGTCTGCAACTTAATGATGTCAGAGGCCCACATTTGTAATGTGCCGTTTTATCAGCGTTCAAAGACGGGAGGTCATAAGCTCACACACTCCCTCAGTGCTTGGCACAGCACATGTGCCAGACGAGGTCCGTAGTACCACAGCTGTTTGAAATAAGGGTAGAATTGTGTCTCTGGAATGTTGTAAACTTCTCTGTGGGTTATGATTCCCCCACATTGTACCTGGATTTCCAGTGTGAAAAAGAATGTTCCTGAAAAAAGCATTGTGATTGGTTGATTTATAATTGGTTGACATATAAGCTAGTTGAAACCGTTGGGTTTTAAAGGAGTTTTTTTTATTTAAATGGGTGTATATGTTATTGGGTTTGGCTGTTTGCCGAACCGCGTAGAATTATAGGAATATTGTGGAGGGATTCATCTTAACCCCCTCACCCCTTTTTTTAAACCAACACTTGAATTTGTGGTCATGCAATTATAAAAATACATAAATAATCTCAGAGAATCTGGCTGTTGTACCACAGAGCATGCCACAGTGTGTCATTTTTAAATATATATTTTTTGAGAACCACTGAGACTGATATTGTATTTCCAAGGAGTCCTGGAATATTCAGTTTATCCTGGAATATTCAGTTTATCCTGAAATATTCAGTTTGGTAACCGTACCACCCATGTCCCTGCCTTATCCCAGGGACTGTCACCTCCCCCCAAAAGGCCATTATTTCAGGGCAGCCTTTGTACTGAGGTGGTCTTTAAGCAGGGCTGCACTGTTAGGAGTTAACAGACTGAAGTAAACAGTTTGAAATTATAGCTCTTTTAAAGGGTAGACCAGTATTTGAAATGACAACAGTATCTGTAAACCTACATAGTGGTTATATACTGCAGTACTGCGTTATTAACACCACGTGTGCTTTGCTAGCTCTTCGTGGGCCACTAAATCTTGCTTTGAACTGATGACAGCATAAGCCTTCATTTTGCAAACTTGACAAACAGGCTTGTCTTCTTGTACAGCTGGGGGCAGTCTGGATAAAGAAAACAGTAGAAAATATGCAATAAAAACAACTTTGAAATTCAACCTGAAGCCATTTATTGCTAGTGCCAAATCCTTCTGATTTCAGAGTACAGCCAAGACCAATTAGATGGAGATTTAAACCTGATTGCCTGCAATGCTTTTAGCATGCCAGGCTGTGCTTTAACATGCTTTAACTATAGTATCCGGTATTAAAAGTCCCTGTGGATTTAAGTAAAGTTTTATAAGGGTACATTCGTGTGTTAATTACTGTTTGATGGATGCACTAAAGACCATTTTAAAACAAGGTAGCCAAAGATACCAGTCTTGATAGCTGAGTGATCTGTACATTAGTCGAACTGTACATTAGTGTAACCCTGTAACCCTCGGCTGTACATTAGTCAAACTGATTAGCCTTGATGTGGCTTTTCTAACCCTCAGCTGCTTTTTGAACCAGGTGTTTGGAGACACGGACCAGGTCCACTTGATGTCAGAAGGCTCAGACTGCCGCTGCAAGTGCATCATGAGGCCCCTGAGCAAGGATGCCTGCAGCCGTGTCAGGGACGGGAGCATGCGTGTGGAGGACTTCTACACGGTGGAGACGGTGAGCTCCGGGTCTGACTGCAAATGTTCCTGCACCGCCCCGCCAGCCTCGCTCAACCCCTGCGAGAACGAGTGGAAAATGGAGAAGCTGAAGAAGCAGGCTCCAGAGCTGCTCAAGGTAAAAAGTGAGAGTTCAAACACCTCACACTAAACTAGCGAGCCCCACAGAAAATTAAGTCGACTAGTCAGTAATCAATAAAAAAGTAATAATAGCAATTTAACAGTATTCAGTTAAAGACAAGCACTCAATTGTTAGATTTAAAAATACAAAAAAAAGTAATAAAGTCACTTATTTTTTGCTTATCAATGTCTAATGAAGTCTTCTAGTCAAAAAGTTTGTCAAAGAATTTTGGGTTATAATTTCAAAACATTTACTCAAGTTTAGCGCATATTTTTATAAGAGGTAAAACACCTGTTCATTTTACAAAGCTAGAATCAAACAGCTAAGCTGCATATTTCGTATTCATATTTCAAGCAGTATGTATCTCTTAAAGACTGCTTTGTTTTTCATTTTGAACATTAGCATGCTTTTTTCTTCTTTCAAAAACTAGGAGTTAATTAAAGAACTCCACCATTCTACTGTTCTATTTTTTATAGTGTCTAGTTCAGTTTATAATTTACTCCATGTTATGTCAAAATGAGAAAGAAACAACTTGAGTGTTTGAGACATTGTTACAGCATATACCAGCTGTTAGGTTCATGATTTATGTAGGAATACCAAAGAAACAAAAAATTATGTTCAAACTTGAAGTCTTTTCAATGTTTTTCTAATGAAAGAAGCCGAAACGTGTATTTTTCTCCTTTTGAGGTATATTACATACTGGAGTTAACTCTGTAAAATCAAGCCCATTACTCTCTTAGTATTCAAGAAGAATATGTAAATATTACAGGCAGGGGAATCATGTACAGTACAGTACAGTACAGTAGAACACATTCAAATCCAAACTGCTTAGATGTGCCACTTGTCCTACACTTGCTGTCTAACTGTGCGCTCACAGTCCGACGTACAAATGAAAAGCACGTGAACCATGTTAAAATCAGAGGCCCATGAATCATGCTACTACCAGGGGCCCCACTGAATTACCTTCACTTGCCTCTCCCAGACGCGCCACCTTTCAACTGTTTATCACACCACTGCTGTCAGAAGGACCTGATAACCTTTTAGAAAAGTACGATGTGGTGATCATTCTGAATACTGCTAAAGCCAGAAGGCAGTACCATGCTCATTGCATCGAGTACTGACCCATTTTCTGCTTGAGTTCGTCCAAGTCAAACCAAGCAGTACATTAGTTATAACTAGGGGTTATTCCTTTAGTCATATCAAAGTAGTTTAATGGGTCTTTTGTAGGATAGAGTCTTCGTATACAACAGTTTTACTGTAAAGCCATGTAGATACACATGCTTTGAAATTATTTTTTCTATGATTCTGAAAATTGTCAGTCAATTGGAGGTACACATTTGGAACATTGTATGGCTGCTTTGAGAGATTGCACATTTAATGTGTACATTTACATTATGTACATCTCATTACAAAGTACATAATGGAAACTCTTGCCTTTTTATTTATTTTTATATTTACAACATGTACTCAACGTGTTTTGTATAAAACCATTGCAATGCCATTAAGGGAGCATGTTTGCCCTTAATTTTAAGTCAGTATGTACTTGAAACAGTCGTGGAAAAATGTAATACATTTAAGCTGTTAATGTATTTACATGAAGAAACTTGCAGCAAAACTTTGGCTGCCTGTTGTTTGTCTAGAAATGATGCAATACAAACATTCTATATTTGCAACAGCTCATTGCCCGCACACGAAGAGCAATTCATTAGTTTCGTAAAAACATTCAAATTAGCCGTGTGGTGCTTATTTTCAGTGGTGCAAAATAACAAAAGCAAACAGAGAAATGAAGAACAAGCTCAGAAGAGCAAACAGCTCTGTATGCGTGTCACTGCTGCTTCAGCACACACATTTGCTTAAGGCTGTGCATTCTAATTAAGCTCATACACGGTGCGTTAAGTAAACGAGTGTCTCACTGATGAAATTTGCTCTGAGCGGGCTGCTTCGTGGCAATGAGCATTCTTAAACTAAGAAGCATTTATTGTACTATCGAAGGACATCAAAGAAGAAACAGATGTTGGTTGTGAAGAGGGAGTGTTGTCTGTAACCCTTGCCTTTACGGAGGTCAATCAGCACATTCTCGCTATTCGGCTCCTAGATAAAATTATAAGCAGCTTAGATCTGACTCAGCCCACAAAGATTTACCAAACTGACAACACTTGGAACACGGAGATCAGCACAACAACTTGATGGATGGAGCGCGGTCAATGGAGTGTCGTTTCTAATATCCATCAGTGACATTCCTGGAGTTCATCTCCTCTGGTCTCTGTGCATACTTAGATAGTTGTCTCCTTGTATTAGAGGACTTGTGTGGAATTTGGCAGTCAAGCAAACTGTTTCTTACTAGCTGTCAGTGTTTGTTTTTGTTTTTTTTAATGTATCCATTCTTCTAACAGTAGTCTTATAATTGCCATATTAAAACACCATTATCATTTCTGATAGCATTTCTTTCTACTACATGCATTGTGTCTTCATTGTGACTCCTGCAAGGTGAAGTGGAGACGAGCACTGTGTGTTTGATCACAGAGTGCAAGAGAGGACACTCTTATAACCACTGGAGGTTGTGCTATCACACATGTAAACATGAAAGCCACGACGTCTAACACAACCAAATCTGAGCACTTAAGATTAAACACGTTTTATTATAATTTGAAACACAAACTGAGTTATTTTTTGTTTAATAGAAATACTGCACGAGATGCCACTGTTCAGCAAACTGGACTGTGACTTAAAAAAATAGAAAATGAAAGCGTTTTCTGCTTAAACTGCTGTGGTTACACCAAATATATTTTAATTTAATTTGACCATTGAAAACACTGAAACTTGAGTATGCTTGACTGGTGTCAAGTGTCTTCTCACTGACCATTTGATTTTTGTTTTATTTAAAAAAAAATAATAATAATAATAATCTTTGCAGCTCACCCATATGTAGGATAAAAATCTATTTGCAAACTTACGACAGGCACTTTTCAGTGTGGGTGGTGGTAAAGTCTTATGGAATAAGGTACATTTGTTAACTTGAAACATGCTGTTACCTTTTAGTCCCTTTACCAATAAAGCCAAACTCAGAAGTGTCACTCCCTTCTTGTTGCCTCTTAGCTTTATTTTCTTTATAAAACCAAGTCTGAGGGTCACTAAATGATCTTTAGTGGCATGCAGCTGCAATACAATGGGTCTGTACTTCAGGGCAAGGGCAATGCACTCTAATTTCAAATTGCACTCAGTATTGCACATATTGACCTTATGCTTTGTTAGAATTAAACCACCATTTGTTTTTTGGCTTCACCGACAGCTGCAGTCAATGGTGGACCTACTGGAGGGAACTTTGTACAGCATGGACCTTCTCAAAGTTCACACCTACATCAACAAAGTGGTCTCCCAGATGAACACCCTTGAGGAGGTAAGGTTACACAAGCAACCGTATTGATATGTTTTGCAACCATTTTTAATATAGTTACCACAGGGTATTAGCTATTATCGCATGCATTGAGACAGTGCTGTACTCTTTCTATTCAAAGCCCAAAGATTTTATTCCAGAACCCTAATCTTTTAAAGTTCAATTTTATCTAAACAGAATATAATAAGCTATCATTGCTAATACATGTTTCTTGTCTTGCAAACAGTGGCTCAGGTAGTACAGCAGGTCTACAGGCTTTAAGTGTCGAAATGTCCCATCCCTCTGAGCATAATCAGTATAACAGGGCGTTTAGGTGAAGACTGGAGGCCACACAAACCACCACTGCATAGGCTTGTTTGCATCAGCTGTTACACAAGCACATGCTAATTCATATTACAATAACAATGTCACCAACATTAACACACCACACGCAACACAACATATAGCACACACATGGGCATGGCACGCTGCCACAGCAGTGCAGCTGCCTCGAGCTGTGCGCAGCCTCCCCGGGTACACCCCCCAGCCAATCCCGACCTCTTGATCAGCTCAGCTCCGGATGAGCCTAACTGCTCAATTGGTTGCCTAGCAACCCGTCTCCTGTTACGGGTCCCATACATTTGTGCAAACCAGCCTCCCTGTCACAAGCCTCAACTCCAGTCAATTTGTGTACTATACAGTTCAACACTGATGTTCACCAAATGAAAAGTTGCCCTTTAGTAAACCTGCACATTTAGTTATGCAGTGCAGGAACAAGCCAAGTATTTCTGACAGTAAATGTAAACTGTAAGAGTTATAATACAAGCAAGAAACAACATAGGTGCAAGTTGTGAGATCAGCATTTTTATTTGTAAATTCCCCAGTACGTTGGTGCCATGACTCCGATCTCACAGGGATAAGAGTGGAAGGGGCAGAGTTGTGTGATGCACCACTGTTGCAGATCTGATCGCTATCAGTGAGATGAGAGGAGGTTCAAAATTAACCTAGCTGTTTTGCATAGTAGTTATGACTCCTCTGACACGTGTGTGTGGTCCCTGGTTCTTGCCTAGCCTCGTTACACCTGAATACATTTAAAGTTTTGACAGACTTCAGTTGGAGTACAACTTTCTGCAAGCAACGGTTGATCAACACAACCTAACACTGCAAATGAATCTGGTGTGCCATTTTCAGTATTGTACCTCCAACTTTTGAAATTGTGTCATCCTACAGACCATTAAGACCAATCTCACCAGGGAGAATGACTTTGTAAAAGACAGCATGATAAACTTGAGCAACCAACTGAAGCGCTATGAGAATTATTCTGACACTATGATGAGCATCAAGAAGGAGATCTCCAGTCTGAGTCTGCAGCTGCTACAGAAAGATGCTTCTGCTGTTCCCAATAGCAAAACCCAGGTACTCTCTTAAGATTTTTGTGAGCACAGCACTATCGAGGGGTGTTGGGTAACACTTTATCTATATTGTGACCATATGCTAGATGGTTAACGCTTATATAGAGTTGTTAAAGGAGTTAAGCCAGTGCTTGTTATGTCAAAAGATTTTGCTAAAAGATTTTAAGTATGAAATATTTATGGGTTTATCAATTCCCCCTCCCCCTTTCCCCCAGAAAGAAACTTATTTATTCCCGAGACATTTGACAAATTGTTAGTGTTACAGAGTCCTGTAATGTGTTGTGTGTATCTTTCATTTGTATTTTACAGACATATCTTGTTTAAAAGTCATTATAATAAATTTGCAACAATATGTGGAGCAGAAGGAGAAGCATTATTTAGACCATCATCAGTTATGTGTTAAGTGATTTCAAATACAGATGTTCAATTAATTCCTGGCTGTGCAAAGCAGACCGGTCGTCGCTGGAGACTCCCGAGGGAGCGTAGTTGTGACTCTGGTGCTCATGTTGGTTAGGGAGGCAAAACTGACAGGGACTGGTTCTCCTCATCGCGCTTCAGCAAACCCTGCTGGCCAGGCACCCATTGAGCTCAAAGGCGGACACCTGCAGGGCTGGTCTTTGTTCTCCAGAGGCCAGTAGCCCACTGACATCCACTAAATCTTCAGGTCTCCTGAGCCATGTGGGGAATTGCTGCAGTGAGGGGAAAAGTGATTGGGTATTCCAAATTGGGAGAAAATCAAGGGTAAAATAATAATTAAATAGCACAGAAGTTGTCATGGTCTAAGGCTGTATCCACTAGGTTTTGGAGCTAACTTCTCATCTCAATACAGACATGAATGTTTTTCCCTTGCCAGCATGTTGCTCTCACACATTTATGAACTCAGCCCAGCTGCAAATTCTGGAATGCAGAATGGGTTATCAACATTTAGTCAGCAGCACTGTGGTTTAGCAGGCCTGCCCAAATAATGTACTGTTCTTGTTTTAGTATTAGCTGTTTGGAATGAGCATTTATAATAACAACAATTTGAAACTGATTGGAATTTCTACCATACTAAATTACTTTTCTAGTCTTTTTTTTTTTTTTTGACAGTAAGTTTATTTATTTATTTAATAATGTGGTCTGTTACACAGGCAGTATTTAACGTTCAGAATACATTTTGCAATGTCATCATCACCCATTAACCCTTGTGTTCTCCATTTTAGGAAACTGAAGAGAAGACTAAAGTAATAAATAAATATATTAGCAAAAAGGTACCTAAGGCAGCCAAAACCCCAAAGGAAAAACCAATAAAACCCAAGAAAGAAAATTTTAAGGGTGTGAAACCCACCCCCAAAACCAAGGCAGCAGGGCACCAACCTGGTGTGATCAGAGGAATCACCTACTACAAAGCTGGGAATCCTGAGAGCAGCGAACACAACCCCAGCAGCAGAGGTAAGACAAAATGGTGTGAACATCAATCCATACATACGCGACTAACTGCTTACCAGCTTCTCATCTACAGATTATTATCTTCCTCAGTGGGGATATAATGAAGGTGGAAGGTCCTTGCATAAGTTCAGGCCTTCATATATCAAGGGAATTGGAATTGGAATGAAACTTGCTAGGGCATTCATTCCCACATGTTACTCATAGTGTCACACTCTGGGGTACAGATGTCCTTCCATCTCTCTGTATGTATGTCACATTTAAATTGTTTACATATACCTAGCGAGCCGCTTAACCAATTGTGGTGAAAGTTGCTAAGGACATTGTGACAGGGATGGCTGTGTGGTGATGTCAGGCCAGAAGTAGGAACAAAAACAAACAAACACAGTACTGCAGGGCAAAAAGACTCTGCGGCGCCGTTTATTTTCAAACAGAAATAAAATAAAAGATTGAAACAAAAACAAACTGCTCACAGAGCAAAAGTAAAAGTTTAAACACAAACAAAAATCACAAATACAAAAACTAAGCACACAGGTCAGGCTGGGCAGATCGCTTTCACTGATCCTGTGTACGCTATATTTTTAGTTTAGTTTTTTAAGCTGCTCTCGCTCTGCTCTGTTCTCTCCTCTGAACACCCACCTCTTTTATATCATGGTCGAGGGGTTAACTGGATATTAATTCTCTCATTACCACTTCGGCCATAATCTGCACAGGTAGTTTTATTATGTGTGACTGCCAACTAATTCAGTAATGGCTAGCTGACAGTCAAATATTCACACAAGGTATTTTAATGTGGATGGGCTTTCCACCCACGCTGCCAAACAAAACCTACATCTTCTCGCCGTCGTATATTTACAAATAAATCATAATAAACAAACAAATACAAAACAATAAATTGCACAGGGGTGGAGGGGTACCCTGTTCTAAAATAAATGAATAAATACAAAATCAAATCAAAACAATGACGTGGCAGGCGCCACTTCGCTCATCCTACACATATAAAAACATTTTATAGCAGGGCATTGCCCTGCCCCCTTTTCATGTACAGAGCTCCTGGCACTGTTACAGAGATTCTTTCACACAGGTTGCTCTAAGACGGGGCAGAGACAATGAAACATGAAAGCATAACCAAGTCACAAACTCATTCTCTCTTAAGCTGATCATTTCTTTAACTGAAGCTTGACATCCTTTAACTTGATTTTTCAATATGGGCCTTAATCTCTGGTAAAGGACCTTGAATGTTGTCGGTCAAACTGTGTTTAATCACTGTTCCAAATCAATCAAGAAAGTCTCTGTTCTTGTACACACACTCTGAATGTTGTCTATCAATGTAGGCTAAGTCTGCTTCCTCGCTGCCCTATATAATCAATCTAACTATTTCAATTTAATACAGCAAATAAAGATTTTTAAAAAATGTAAAAAGAGAATATTGTTTGCTGTCAACGGCAATGGAATAACAACAATAACAACTAGTCTCCGGTTTGAATGATGAGATTTAAGAAATCAAACAACTGGATGCAGTCTGATTATTTTAAGCAACTTTTTTATTTCAGCATATCACAGTAACAACACAGGGCGGTGCTCTCTTCTCTAACAAAGGCAGGAAGGAGGCTTTGAATACATTTTATGAACACACTGTGAACAAGCATTCTTGTAAAAAATGATAGAGGCTGCCAAAACAACGTTATTCTGTGCTTGTAGTTACTTGCGAAAAAACAGCATTTTGTATTTTGTACTCTTATGACCTATAAGATCATAAGCGTGCGAAATAGAGCAGATCTGACAGACTTTGCTAGCCGGTCGGGAGTCTGAAGTGGGTCACTCCTGAGAACAGACATTGCTGCATATTTCCACACACACACTATTCAGAAGTGGAATTAATTGAGGAGTGATCGCAGGTCACAAAGCCTGTGCAATTTACATGCATTTTTCAAGTACCACCTGTAGCTCCCATTAAACCTGTGTGTTCCTTTAATCTGTCTGCAGTTGATCTTAATGCTTTGACACTGTAAAAAGAAAGTAAATACAACATGAGTTAGAGCACATAGGTTTGGATTATGGTTGTTAAAACCATGTTCTTTGAAAATGAAAATTAGTGGTAATTAAGGGTTCTATACTGTCTTTGTTAAAGATCTTTCAAACATGTCAGGGTTATATACTGTCTAGTCCCACACTGTGGCTTCCAATGACTTCTGTGCAAGCAACTTGCATGTTCTATTTCCAGCAGCTCATAATGCCACTGTCATGCAGTATTTCTGAGATAGTGTGAGCACAACTGAACTTGATTATTTCTTGCTTGGGAATTCCTGCGCTTAGCTAGGGACATCAGGGAATTTAAATTGTTATCATATGCACTCCACATCTGGATGTATGACGCCTTTGCGGGCTGAGTAACATAAGTAATTAGAAGCCACATCCCGTACTAGACTGTACAGAACACAGACAATTTTAATAAAGGTTCATACTGTTACTCAAAATATGCATTACATTAAAATAAAAGACAAACACAGAGTGTGTTTTTTCTTTTGAGTTTAAAAAAAAAATGTCTAAATACTTGGCTAATGTATTTAGATTAGTTTCCATTATAGAGAATATTTTATGATATATTCTGCCTAAGGTTTCACAGACTAAGCACTAATCTTAGACTGTCTAATGTTACCTTAAGTAAGGCAGTCCAAGATTAATGCTAGCTGGGGTCTGTAAAACCACTCCAAAACGTGTTCCACTATGACTAAATACATACATACGTACATACATTTCGTAACAAGGGATAGTGTGGCAATTTACAGTAATACCCATTTGACTGGTTCTTAGCAACAGTGTACCCCAGTGACTCCCTTGTTCTATGATTTGATGGTTTTCTGTTCTCCTGTAACTCCTGTCACTCCTGCACATAAACACCAACAACATTAGCGGATTCAATTGATCATCGAATATAATTATTAAAGGTTCTGCAAACACATAGCAGTGTGTATAGTATAGAAGAGGTTGTCGTTTGGTAAAAGCAATGAAGCTGCAAGCAGTATTGTCTGTGTCCTATGTTGTTTAATACGAATAGACTTCCAATGAATGTTGTCCAAGCAGAATAGAGTTTAAGTCCAAACTTACATTGCCGTGTAACCATTCCAGGTTGGCTAATATTATCAAGGTCTAGTTTCCTAGAAGTAAACATTAGGGCCACTTCTGCTATGCCTTGCATGTCAGATATTGTTTTCCCCACATGCACACACAGCAGAATATCTCTTATCTCTTTTTTATTTCCACAGAGAACACAGCAAAAGCTCAAGAGTTACAGCCTCAGGACAGGTTCCACAGCTCTGAAGCCCTAAGAGCATTTACCTCAGAAACCACTACCACTACCACCACTGTTCCTATGACGACAACCTCTGCCCCCATGGCAACCACCACCACTGCCAGCACTCCCACCACTGTATCCACGACCACCACCACTGAGAATCCAGCGCCAACAGTCATGATTGTCCTTGAGAATGTAGACAATTCCAGTGGCTCTCTTAACAGAGGTAAAGCACAGCTGTTTTCGCACACAGTTCCTTAGGCTGTCCTCATTATATAATCTTTATCATAAAAGCATTGCATAGTTATGTCATGTTATGTGCCTTCCTGTTCTCAGTGCTTAAAGATGGGGAGTGTGAAGGGACCATATCATCGATCGAGTTGCCTGAGAGACACCACAGCTATGGGCGCAATGAGGGAGCCTGGATGAAGGACCCCTTGGCCAAGGATGGAAAGATCTACATTACCAATTATTATTATGGCAACAACCTTGTGGAGTTCAGGAATCTGGAAAACTTCAAACAAGGTAGGCAATTATTTTAGGACCAGTTACAACTCATTTAAATACATTTAAATAAAACACAGTGAAAACAGATATTACCAAACATAGGGCAAGCTTTATTTAGCTTTTCCTCCAGTGAAAAACACATTGTGTATTCATTTAAGTGATCTTACATGAATCTAAACATATCTTTTACACAAAAACGAATGTTTAAGCTACTATTAGTATTATTGGTACTTGTTTTATGTAGTACTTTCTTACAGGTGATACACATTTACAGATGTAGAAGGTAAGCAGGTAAAACTGGTAGGGACTGTTTCTCCAGACGCACAGTGTGCTCAGAATGGACACCTGCAGGGCTGGCCAAGGTCGGTAGCTCGCTGACATCCGCTCTCAAGTTCCTGGGTGAAAAAAGAAGCTGGCCTGGTCATGGGATTGGAGGATACCCACTTAATCTGTGGGTCTCCTAGCCATGTGGGGAATTACTGCGATGAAGAGAAAATCAGGGGGAGATAATAATAATAATAATAATAATAATAATAATAATAATAATAGTAATAATAATAAATGTATATTTGATAAATGTACAT
The DNA here is from genome assembly GCF_017654505.1 of Polyodon spathula. Taxonomy (NCBI): domain Eukaryota; kingdom Metazoa; phylum Chordata; class Actinopteri; order Acipenseriformes; family Polyodontidae; genus Polyodon; species Polyodon spathula. Next base: position 1,824,819 of record NC_054566.1, on the reverse strand, counting down.
TGTAGTCTTCTGATGTTCAGATAAAAAATGACCCCACCTAAACTATAATAGCTCTGAATCAGTGAACACCCACTATGCGCACAGGAAAGCAGTGCAGATTTAAAATAAATATTAAGGGCCTGGTCAAAACAAACCCAGAATTGGCTGTGGTCCTCTGAAATTTGGGAACCACTGGCTAAGACTAAATTTTTGTGTTTCTGACTATTTACAAGTACTGTATTGTGTAATGTGAACCCTCTAAATTGCTAAGAGCTGTACTCTTAATATGCCTTGAGGCTGATGTGAAGGCACCCACAGTTGTCCTGTTGTGGCCTGGTCTTTTTTATGAATGGATGAATGGAATCTTAGTGTAGTGGTTCAGCTAGACATGAATTAAACTTTTCATGTAAAAGATAATGAAGTCTGATCTGTGTGACCAGGAGTTAATCTGACCAGAGAGGGAGGCACACACATGTCTCACATCCAGTTCTTATCATGAATAGACAGAGGTCTGTTCTGAAGCCAGATGATATTTTCAGACAGGGAAGGACTGTAAATGATATCCACACTGATGTGAAATACGGTTAATCTGTTACAGAGAGAACCACTATTTTAACTCAATACATTACAATACATTTGCCCTACAATGCTCTTAAGGACAAGGGTCTAAAGATTGGGATTTGCCTACACACCAACTGTTAAAAATAAAATATTTACTATGCATTTTGACTTTTGTTATTTCACCTTCAATGGAACTGTTAAAGGGTTTATTTGCAGAAATGAACTTATCTGTCTCAACTAATGCATTCTTCATAAGAAATACAGTAATTCAGTAAACGTTGCCACATAGAACAAAAGTGGTATTTCCTACATCCACTAGAGTGTTGCAGTGGGAAAGATTAATGGTTACAATGTGGTGGAACAGATGCACTTGGGGATTAGACATTATCCTGAGAGCTCTATTGGGGCCACATACACGTTTTACTTTTGTGAAAGTCACCAGGATCTAACTGAGACAGAAACTGATACAAAGTGAATGTGAACACAAGAAGAATGCATTAGACATGGCAGGCCCAGACCAAGTTGTTCTTTCTTTCAATACTTTTTCTTTGCATTCACTATGGTTTACTACTCAGTGAATATTTTTTACTATGGTATACTGCAACAAACGTTTAGAAGAAACGCTGTTCCAAAATGTTCAAATTATTTTTCTCAATGGACTTGGACTTTCAGATATTTCTCTTATTGCTTTTGTGTGTTGGTTGGCCTGATCTCAGAAAGACAGTATGGGCTTGGCTATTGTGGTCATTATGCCAGATCCAGATCAGAGTCTTCTGGAGATTTATTTCCTTAGCATTCTTCATATTTAATATTGTCTGAAAGTCAAATGCATGAGGAATTGCTGGGGATTCTGGTCAGCAGAATCCCGTTTCCTTTTAATTGTTACAAAGTGTACCGTCTACAGCAGTTTAACAATCTATCACTGTTTCATTCTTTTATCAGGTCGCTGGAGCAACTTGTATAAGCTGCCTTATAACTGGATTGGCACAGGCCACGTCGTTTACAATGGATCCTTTTACTACAACAGAGCCTTCACCAAAAACATCATTAAGTACGAGCTGAAGATGAAATATGTGGCTTCCTGGACCCTTCTCCATGACGTTGTATATGAGGACACCACCCCCTGGAAGTGGAGGGGTCACTCTGACATTGACTTCGCAGTGGACGAAAGTGGCTTGTGGGTCATTTACCCTGCCATCGATTACGACTACTCCCAGCAGGAAGTCATTGTCATCAGCAAGCTGGACCCTGGCGACCTTTCCATTAAGAAGGAGAGCACATGGAAGACAGGCCTGAAGCGCAACTCCTATGGCAACTGCTTTATCATCTGTGGGGTGTTGTACGCCGTGGATGTTTACAACCAAAAGGAGGGCGAGGTCTCCTACGCGTATGATACTCATACCAACACAGAGGCCACCCCCACGCTGCCATTTACCAACGAGTACGCCTTCACCACTCAGATTGACTACAATCCCAAAGAAAAGGTCCTCTACGCCTGGGATAATGGCCATCAACTAACATACAAGATCAACTTTGTACAGTAGTTGATTATCAGTTGTCAGTCCTCCCTGTTACCAAGCACTTTTTAATCTTTTGTATGTTAGTCAATTACAAAATAATGCATAAATTCTGCACTTCAGTTCTAGGACAAATGGAATCAGCAATGCCTTGGGAAAAACACCAATATCTTACTGCACTTGTATATTATCATTAAATCAATTATTTGCAGGAATCCTAGTCTTCCGCAATAAAAAAACATGAAATTCTCAGATTAAAAAAAAAAAGAAAAATCTACATTATTCCATGAGTAAAATAAAAGGGGACGAAATTAGTTTTCCCTGCCACATTATCAGACACACAAATGGTACTATTGGGTAACAGTTTCTCTAGCGTACCCGCGGTTAATCAGGGGATAGCCGAGTAAAGATCTTATAAACAAAACAAATCAGTGAATCAAAAGTCCAAGAACATAAGAATATAAAGTCACAAAGCAAAGTTTGAAAAATCATCTTTGCCAAAAGCAAAAGATCTAAACTAACCATTCAAGTTTAACCAAGGAAAAAAAAAAGCGTATCCAAAGAAAACAGAAAGAAAGATAATTGTAAATCCAAAGGAGTCGGTGTATATGAAGAAAATAGCTTTGTAATCCACCCGTAATTTTATACCACCCCCCCCCCCCCCCCCCACACCCCCACACCCCACCCCACACCCCACCCCACACCCCACAGTAAGTACGAGGGTTTAATCCCATAGTTAGGTTTGAGGTTAACCACATATCTTTGCTGCGGGTCACCAAACGGAACTTTATAGTTTACAGGCCCCAACCTTTCCACAGTCTGTGCTGGGCCTAACCATCAGAGCTAATTTGGCAGAAAACATTGCTGCAGCATTTGGCAGAGGATTAGTTTTTACCCACACCAAAGACCCCTCCTCAAATACAACATGCTGCCAAGGAGCATTGTAATACTTAGCTTGCCTTCCCTATCTTTATGCTTACTTCCTTAGCTAACTGTTGTTGGCGTTCCAACAGAGAATGCTGGGAAGTGATTAAGAGCGGTAGCTACATCTGTCAAACAGTCGAGAGGGCCTTTGAGTGTGCGTCCAATGGCCAATTGCGGTGGAGAAAATCCTGTGCTCTCTTGCTTGGCGGAATTGATGTCGAATCGAAATTCTGGAATCCATTGGTCCCACTGCTTGTGATTTTTAAAAAGCAGGCTTCATGCGCAGTTACGTTTTCTTGAAGGGACATGCACCACTATATGCAGCAAAAACTCAAGCCTGCATTAACATATGTGCATTATTGATTGAAAACAAACATGGTTTAAAACTTTATCACGGGATATAAGAACATCATGAACTGTTTAGCTGGCCAAGCATAATACCAGTTTAAATTAAAAACTGGCAAGTGATGCAATTCTAGCACCACACAATTTGTCGATGCCACATGTTAACACAGGAAGTATTTATTGTTGTTCTTGTTACACTTGTTTTGTCTTTTATGTTGTATTTTCGTTTATAAGTTTAATTATTCTTGAACTGTAACCTTGTATTACAGTGCAACATGTGCAAGTCGCTTTGGATAAATGCGCCTGCTAAATAAATAAATAAAATAAAAATAGTTACACTTTCAAATTTACAAGCTTACCAGCGTCATTGACCATAAAACAAACAAATATACTTTTTTTAACTTCAAATATTACAAATAGTTCCCTGTGGTAAAAATATTCCGAGTTAGTCTTCGTCATCCGGACAGTTATAGTTAAAATAGAGCCGCAGCATTCCAGCTATAGTTGGTTTGACTTTGGAATGGCACCACCTCCCTAATGTGTTTGCTGCCAGTTGATCCACTGTACAGAGGAATGTCGGCTTTTACACACATTTTGACAAAATCTGAAACCACAGTTTCCCGCTGTTCTTTGGCAGATGTAAGACACTAAAATGATCCAAACCCAGTGGTCTGTTTCAGTGTTTTCGATGGCCCTGCTGTTTCGGCCTCATCTTGTTTACCTTTTCTTGCCTTCAATTTATGTTCAGCACTGCCAATGTGTTCACAATGGTCTGCCTACGAGTGTAAAAGCACATTACCATCAACGTGAAATTTGTCCTTGCCAAACTCGCCGACCCAATCTTTAGGGGTGATTATTATTGTTTTCTTTGAACAGCTCTGAATACTGAAGTAAACTGAACTTGAAGCAGTTTTATTAGACAGGTTTGTTTACGTAAATTTAAAGCAAAGTTGCCTGTGTTAATGTTTATATATTATATGTGTATTGACTGTATTGCATGTTCCCCCCCCCCCCCCCCCCCCCCCCCCCCCCCCCCCCCCTAAAAAATCTCAGAAAACATAGACAGTCCGCATATTTCCATGTTATTCCACAGCAAACAGATTCCTAGGATCCCTCATTATTTGTAACAAAGGGACTTACTATAAATTAATAGAAAAGATGTTTTAAAGACAGAAGACCAATCCCTGTCTAGAGTATTCATAGTTATAAACCAGAAGACAAACGTGTATTTGCTTGTTTGAGATCCACACTGTACAGAATTTCAGATGGAGTGCCCATCTTTCTATATAAACACCTTTATACAACGCTCAAGTTTGCTTTTGTCAATCGAAGCACAAATAACCATTCTCAAACAGCAACAACACAAACTCAAACCATGTAAATATCGAATCAACATGTTATACTGCTAAACATGTTGATTCTATATTTATACTGCAGCCTCAGCATTACTAAAGTCCCATTGGATCTGTGGCGCTGCTTCCTTTAACCTGAGTAAGCTACTGAACCATGAACTCCAAAAGGTTGCAATGGAATGATCAGGAGATCTCACCTGAATAGTGCAGAGTCACACTCAGCCTGTGTTTACTAATGCTGGCCTAGAACTACCGCCTCCAAGACATGAAAAAGGGCTACTGCCCCCCGCTACAAAGAGTCCTATACTGCCCCCCGCTACAAAGAGTCATATACTGCCCCCCCTACAAAGAGTCATATACTGCCCCCCCTACAAAGAGTCATATACTGCCCCCCCTACAAAGAGTCCTATACTGCCCCCCGCTACAAAGAGTCCTATACTGCCCCCCGCTACAAAGAGTCCTATACTGCCCCCCGCTACAAAGAGTCCTATACTGCCCCCCCTACAAAGAGTCATATACTGCCCCCCGCTACAAAGAGTCCTATACTGCCCCCCGCTACAAAGAGTCCTATACTGCCCCCCGCTACAAAGAGTCCTATACTGCCCCCCGCTACAAAGAGTCCTATACTGCCCCCCCTACAAAGAGTCCTATACTGCCCCCCGCTACAAAGAGTCATATACTGCCCCCTCTACAAAGAGTCATATACTGCCCCCCCCCCCATAAAGAGTCCTAGTGCAAACTACAGCTAATTATCACTAAAATGTTTTAGAGAACCATTTTACACAAAAACTAACACAATATATGTACTTTTACATTATTATGTTTATTTCCTTATTTGTGTAGAAAGGATGGAACAGTGAAGCAGCAAACTGATTGATAGATGCAGATGACCAGCATCCGCTGTTGTGTGTGTGTGTGTGTGTGTCTATATATATATATATATATATATAATTGTCTCGATCCTAAGATTATAGAATGCGAATGTTTTGGCCATAGCTGTGTATGTTAAAAAATAAGTTGTGTGGCAAAGTGGTCTGCAGTGCGCAGGTGTAGAGGTGATGTGATTACGAAACAGAAGACCGACAACAAAGTTCACGATCCAAACAAACATTTATTTTGTGCTGGCCTTAAGCGACAGCTCCCGGTACATGTTAGCAGTCTAATAAACAAACAAGTATAATTAGACACGACAAAACAAACAAACACTAAACACTCACTCCTTCATTGGTTAGCTTGCAACCATAACAAAGGAACAGATCGCTTAGCAATGTCCCCTTTTGTACCATCGGTCACGCCCCCTTGGTTAGCATGTGCAACCATTTCTCCTCCAATCCGTAGTTCCCATATCGCTTCCCTTCTGAGGCGATGACTTGGTGTACCGTGGCACTGCCCCCTTTCTAGATGGCTGACTTCCACCTTTCCCTGCAATGAATTGCCAGACCATCCACTCCCTTTACACAGCGCCCTCACAGGTCAGGAGGGAGATTTTTAACCAAGATTCATTCTTTCTCTGTCACAGCATGTAATGAAAAACAGAAACAAAACAATTACCGTGAATAATATGTTGGTGAGAAAATGTTTTAATTTTGTACACCCTATTTTTGTTCTGCCTTTAATGCAGTATACTGAATTACAGGTATTTTGAGGTACTAATGCAAAGTTGTAGTGTCCAAAATACTGCAGTGTTTACTGTTTTTCAAAGGGACATTTAAAACATAGCATATCCTTACATTTCAGAGTTTGTCAAAAAGTAATATTATGTTCTTTTGGTGATGAGGTTTGTGGTAATGCTTGTTTGTATTACTGTGCTAACTGTGCTAAATAGCTCCCTGAAACATTGACAAGATGTATTCCTCTATCTGTTCCTGTTTCTGTTGTGATGTTTGTGGCTTCTACTTATATAATATGTTTCCTTCAATAAAGTAGAACTACCATGTGACACATTTTTCATTCCTTGTAAATTGATTTAAATTCGTTTTATCAGTGCCTCCTACTTGGCAGTTCCTGTGCATCCCAGCAAATGGGCATTGTGGTTGGTGTGTGGACAACAACAGCTGCACTAATTAAGAATTGCCATTGCCAAGGTAGAGTATGTAAAACGTGTGTATGTCTTTAGCAATAGCTAGTTTCCTGCGGACTGGCAATATCTGAGAATTCGAAAACACATAAAATAGTTTTCTTGCTGGTTAGCCAGCACATGTTTACAACAATTACAGTGGTTTACCAGTAAACCAGACTGTTGCATTTTATAGCAAAGGAACCTCGGTTTTACTGCCACTTTTTGATTAAGCCCAACTGCCACAATTAGATGAAAACCAGGAGCTAAAAAAACAGTTATGGCCAATGTGGGAATTGTGAAAAAGGAACAAATTAAACATGGACTTTAATATAAATTACTGGACCTCCCCATTGAATGTGACCATAAATATTGTGTTCCTAGGGTTCCCAATTTGCTCACCTGGTTAAGACATAGCCATGTGGCGTGCAGGGTGTCATACAGTCAGGAGTGCAGGTTCACATCCTGCCTGTGCATTGCTGCTCTACTCATGTGGTGCAAAGAGTGTCATACAGTCAGGAGTGAGGGTTCACACCTGTGCATTGCTGCTCTTTGGGGATTCCACAGGAAGCGATGGTGAGCTCGCTGACCTCTGGTCTGGAGCTTCTGGGTATAAAGAGGTCATTGGCTTGGTTTTGGGATAGGAGGATGCCACTAACCTTCATTTTTCCCCAGCGGTGTGGAGAACTGCTGCAGCAAAAGAGGGTACATTTCTTTGGAAATTCTTTGGAAGATGGGAGGCGGGGGGGAGGGTCAAATAATTGGGATTATAATTAGAAAAAAATATAATAGTTATTGTCATCTAAGTGCAAACAGTATGGAAACCTTCCACGTTTAGCAATATGTTTATGCTCAGCTTTACCAAACAGAAAATGTTTTTCACTGATATGTTTAACCAGTTCATCCCTGTAAACTACATATTTCCTTTAACATGAAGGGACATTTCACGATGTAAGCTGAAAAGAATGGCATTGACTGTATTTGGTGTTAACACAACCCTGTTACCTTATTGAAATACAGCAGCTGCTGAGTTAATTAGAATATGGTAAGCATCACTAGATCAAACAAACAGACAATTAACTAGCAACATGGATTCTGATGGCCGTAAAAGGTAAACTTGCCACATGACCATGTTGCATTACCCAAACAGTAAGCAGCTGTTTTACTGTACATGCAAGGGTCTCTTACTAAAACAGTTTACAGGAGGGGTTAAAAAATGTTAGAGGCAATTTGTTTTCTTCTAGGGTAGAAACACACAGCTGACACAAGGCCAAAAGTCATAAAGAAGGATTCTTAATTAGAGTGAGGAGTGGCGTGGTTATAGATTTCTAGAAATGTTGAGATTTCCCCACAGTTAAAATACTTCAGTCTTGCTATTAAAATTATAATAGTACTGTATTGGTATATGAAAATTGTGTTTTTAAAAAGTATTTTCTGCTTCCATCCACTTAATTAGCAGATGCAGCTTGAACCTCAAACCACAGTGAATAGACAATAATGTAAACAACACCAAGCTACAGAGATACCACTGTGGTGTCAAGGTTATTCAAGTTTAAATTTCCCCTGCCCTGAACACGGCAGATGTTACACAACTATGTTATGACAAATGTGGTGACAATGAATACAAATCTCACATTTAACCACATACAGTTGAACTGTGAAAACATCTGGATGGGGAAATGTGTTTTTGCTCCCCCAACTTGGAGTCTCTAGGGCATGTAAGAGGTATATCCAGCGCTCCAGATAAGGTTTTGGGTCTGGGAGTAACTTACCCTCTGATTTTAACACTGAGAGAGTAAAATGTATTTTCAGGGGGTAAAATGCAACATTACCTTGAAGTCATGAGTAATATTAATAAACACTGTACAATCTTTAATGGTAATGGGGTAGGCCTTACAAAAGAGCCTTCCATTTTAACTGCAATGTTACTTTAAACTATTGCACAGTCACGCATGTGTTCTACAAGGGTCTTATCGGTTCAGCATATTTTCTTTGAGACTTCACACTGACTCTGTAAATGAATTACTTATATTTTAACATTAAATTCTTAAACTCAGTCAACACCTTAAATCTTCAATATTAAACCACACAGATAAATAAAATAAGAAAATGGATTCACCAGTCGCTATTCCTAATATATTACACTAAGTTACCTGCTTCCTCTTTCAAGGGAGGCATCATTGTCAAGCCACAAGCACTTTAGCAAATGCGCTGCACTTATCAGTGGAAGGCACGTCCTACATTTTCACACAGTTGACCAGCCCAGCTGAGACAGAGCTGCTGGCATTTTGTAACAGTTGTATCTGATTAAGCTAAAGAGTCTGTGTCTGTTGATTCCCTCTCAGAAATGTGAGCAAGAGTCATTTTCTCCCACATTTTTTAAATCTTTAAGTAGTTTACCATTTCAAATAAGTTGTTCTCATAAATCTGATATAAAGTTCTACAACTGATTTATAACAGAACTACGGACAAGAAAACCATCTCAAAAAACCATGCTATCCAGGGATAGAAATAAGACTCCTGTTGCATAGCAGTTTGATCCATTCCTGGTTTTACTATGAATCTAATAAGGCACACCTGAGCTTGTTACCTACACACAGTGGCTAATCAAGCTTCCTGTAAAACCTGGACTGGGTGAAACTGCTATGCAACAGGAGTTTTATTTCCATCCCTGATGCTAACATAATGAAATGTATGCTAATGGCAGCTGTAGAAACTTTAATATCATCATTTCTGTGTGTGATATGAAAAGAAATGTACAGCTGTCTTTATAGAAAGACATCCTGAACTTTAGCTTTTCCCTGGAATCCAGGATCCCTTTGTCTTATGTAACTTAAAAAAAAACATCCTTTTAGTAAAAGTCCTTCAATTTCGGTCATTGACATTTATGAAACAAGAACGTGCAAATGGACACCCCTATGAGCTTGAATGTTGCTTTCCAATGAGCATTTGCTCTGTGATTTCATATTGTATTTCATTTCCGGTTGTTTAGTTAAAGTTACCCGCAGTGGGGTGATTCAGACGCGCTGGAAGGAAAGGGACTGCAGTGTGAGTAGGCACAGCGAATGTAATTCCAAACGTTTCTGGGGTCCCTCACTGAACATTCTAACTAAAACTGTTAGATGTTTATTCAAGACCTCCAGATAGTTTCATGAAAGCCAAGACCTGCTGAAGCTCTGTTTTAGTGCCCAGTTTGCCTGGTGGTGTAACATATTAACTTTCATTGTTTGCATATAGTCACAGTTACCAAGTGGGTGTTGAACCAGGCTGCTCCCCAGCTGGCACTCTCATATAACATCAGGACTTTCTCATCCAATTGCAATCCTAAATGTCTATAGGAGGCTATGCATGCATTATACAAGTTTGGTGAAAAATCGAATGTGCTTATCATGTAGAGTGTAACGGAGAGACAAGCAGACACGATCAACACATAATAATCTCCATGGGTCAGTTGCAATGAATTGTATATTTAGTAAGGAGCTATGTACTAAGTTGCGAACTTGCTAATATGGTACTGCCTTGGGATCATCCCCAGCTGTGTACTGACTTAGTACTAATTGCAACGAAGAAAGAAGCAGAACAAAATTGGAGACTAGCTGATCTCCAGCTTTAGTTCGGTACTCAGGATTATGGTTTGTTTTGGTGCGCTGACAAACAGGAACTGAAGAGGGGCCGGAGCTCAAAATCTGAGAGATTGATACAAATGATATTTTAAAAGTGTGGTTTTTCGTAAGGGTTTTTTTTTTTTTTTTTTTTTTTTTTTTTTTAACGAAACCTAAACATCTTAATTATTTTATTTATTTTGATCTATTCATGCTTAAGTTTTATATTTGATAGGGAAGATTTACGTACAACAAATACATCAGCTGGATTGCACCTTGCTCTTTTTTTTTTATTTTTAATCAAAATGAGACCTCCTCCCCGCAACACTGACAAACTTGTTTGGTGTTGTATGCAGTCTAACCATTGAATATAATATGTATTTATTTGTTATAAACATTTTTTTTAATCTAAAATATAAATGTATTGCACAGGCAGAGATTGAACCTGGTACCTCCAGCACAGCGTCTATCCGCTGTACAAGAGAGCCTCAACCCCTTTGTTACGACATTATCAATATTCTTGTGCTGTGTCACCTCCCAGTCCTGACCCCTACCCCATGCACGCTACAGCCTACTAATGTGTAGCATTGGCTACTAAAAGCATACTTTAACACAAGTATACATATAGCCTGTTATATATAACTTAAAAATATAATACTCATATTAAATTTAATTAAATATTTTTATTAAATATTGCAATTCTGTTCCATGTGGGTAATACATACTGTGCGGCTTTAAATATATTCTCAGTTATTTCATGATATTTGTCCTTTCAACGGTAATTATAATATTTTGCCAAAATCACCGATCAGAGCTCCTTGGATGATTAGTGTATGATCATTTCTACCATTAGTGCTGGATTCCTTCAGAACGGAGTGAAGCTGGAATGGGAGCTCTTATAGAAGACAGGAATGTGACTTGGCGTATGCTCTGAGCTTCAGTGTAGGAGTTTTTACATTCCAAAGAGTTTTGTTCTTCGTGGGGCAATGGCGACACAGAGTTATTTTATTACCAAAGAACTGGTTGTGTTTTATACAATGAAGACCTTTCGAGCGTAATTAAAATGATAATGTCTAGAGCTCAGTTTGAACAAACTGGAATAAAGTGTTGTTATTTAGCAAGTGCCAGCTGCTGTTTCATTAAAATAATGACTGATTCCTATGTTGTCTGTCTAAAAGTAGAAACTGTGCACTACATAACAAAAGCTGTCTGCTAACCCTGTTTGTAATCACATAAAACAATGTATTGTTTCAACACTATACAGAACGATAACTAATTAAATAGGTTTATCGTCTTGTACTGAAAAAATCATGCGAACGGGCATACCCAAGGCTTTAACGTTTCCACATTGTCATAGTGGTCTGTCATTTGGCCTCAGTAGTTCTCTCTCAAACTTCTTCTCTCCAACTAAAGCTGGTTGAGTGCACCTCTTAACCCTTCACCACATGCATGTGACATTTCTCATATCCACTAGGGGCAGAGTGCTGCACAGGAATAGGCTAATGGTTACCCTCTGGTGTAGTGACTGAAGAAGACATGCTTGAGAGCCACTAACACAGGGTTGCTTGAACTTGTGAGTTTTGAGAAGTCCCCAGGATGTGACGACTGAAACAGGAAAGATGAACACAGTAGTTAAGATAAATGGATATTTCCTACCCATACAATTTGCTCTTTAAAGTGATAGTGATATTTATCATAACTGAGAATCTCACCTGGTGTGCTCTTCCGTCTGTTATATGGGTCTCAGGGGTCCAGTTTGAAAGAAACTCATGTTATAGTAAACATCTATTCTTATTTGAACCCTTTCTGGTCCGATGTCTGACCCTGTCCGACATCATCAAAAAGACGTCAAGCACCGGTCCCTAGTCGTTATTTTCCCCTGAAAAACCAGAGAAAAGCTTTTAATGGCCGAGAGAAGTCGAAATAAATGGAGGCAGATCTGAGCAATAAGCATGTGCATAGTCCCTTCACCACAGACACAACACGGACAAACAAGACAGCTGCTTCCACATCCAGAGCCTAAAGAATATCCAAGCTTTTTCAGTTGGACAGCATTATTGAGGAGTTTGGTGATAAAACAAGGAGATGATTTATCAGTATGATAAAGGCGACGGCACGCGCGGACCCTCAGGAGACAACGCCGGGATGGAAGCCCCCGGCCAAGAAGGCGGCAGTGGGAGCTGCACTTCTTCCCCTGATGAGGGAGTCAGGAAGCCCGGTGCTGGGGTTGGGGTTGGCCACTCTGGCAGTGGCTGCGGGGGAGAGCTGCCAATCAACTGCAGATCAGTGGTCACCCTGCTGCCTAAAAAGGGGGACCTGAGTGAAATACAGAACTGGAGACCTGTCACCCTGCTGTGTGCCGACGCCAGAGTTTTAGAAAGCAGCTTGTAAACAGACTGAGGGAGGTTGTGGCGTCTGTGGTGCACTCTGACCAAACGTAGAGTGCCCAACGGGTCGATCTTTGTCAATATTTTTTCTAATTTGGCTGTCTCCAGGCTATTGGGACTAAATAATGGTTTGATTTCATTGGACCAGGAAAAGGTCTTTGACAGGGTTGAACACCAGGATTAGTGGAAGACCACGCGGGGCTTCGGTTTTAACCACTATCTTTGTAGCTATGATTCAGATGCTCTTTTGTGACATTCACTGTGTGCTGAAGCTCAACAGAGGCATCTTTTCCTGTACAGATGGGCACCAGGCTTAAAAACCTACTTTGGATCCAGGAGTTTTTAATAATTTTAGGCCTATTTCTAATCTCCCCTTTTTCTAAAATTAAATATTAGAGAGAGTGTTGGCCTGGTGCGACATAAGACTGCAAAGGGTTAAATCACTCATGCTACATAGCCTTATTGTATCCCGTGCACATATACACCAACATTAACATGCCACATGCAACATAAAACACAAACATATGCACAGAGGGGGGGCACCCCACCACATTGGTTGAGCGAGGTTCCAGCTGTCCGTATACTGGATGGATACAGAGAGCTGGAGCCTTGTCACATATTCAAATCACTGCGCTGCCTCACAGAATTTAAAGCACCAGATGGTAGCCATCTTGTTTGTACAGTTACAGATGTACAGCTGTAACTGTGAAACTGAGAGACCAATTACCTGAAAACTCATTGCTAGGAGGAGATCCATTACAATAGTGTCCCATAGCATTCTGGTAGGTCTGGACAGTGAGACAGTGAAAAAATCATACAGAACAAGATTAGTAATGGAGTAACACAATGACTGCAAAAATGCAGACAGTAATAACTCATTCGAAAAAATAAATGTTTAAGTTTTCTTTTTTTGTAAATGAGTAGACATATACACAGTTACATTCATTATTTGCACAACATTATTGGGTATGTGAAGGATGAGGTGTAAAGTAAAAAAGTATGTGTTTGGTCATGAGGGTTGTTCAATGATGTCAACATTTCAGTAAACTTAAAACAACAATGGTAAGTAAGTTGTAAATCACCCTGTATAGGAATATCACATGTAGCACATGGGAATATAACACAACAGCTTAGTTAAAGCCTAGAAATAATGCAAAGACAAAAATACTAATTTGCAGAACAGTTATGCAAAAAACACCTGTTCAGTACAGATGCAATGAGTAAATAAAATGACTGTCCTGGCAGCCTTGCACAGAAATAAATGATTTTCACACCATGTAGAACTAGTTAAATAACAACATCTGGTAAATAAACACTGTCCTTTGTGAGAACATGGTGATTTAGAATAAATTAAATCGTTACATTCCCAAAGACTGAGACCTTTCCTCTACTTCAATGTGTTAGACAGGACTGTACGATAAAATGCTTCTTACTGTCTGGACAAGGAGGGAAGGGAAGAGGCCCTTCTGAGATCAGGACCTCATGGACTGAATCCCAAGTAATTTAGGGATATTCTGCCATGTTGCTGGAAAACCAAACAATGGAATGATTCACTCAGCCCACAGATGTGTGAAACTGTACCACATCAGCAGAAAAACATTCCAATTATGGAACAATCGCAGCAGATTTGAATTCACAATTGCTTCTTTCAATAACCAGAACAGCCAACATACAGTAGCGTTCTATTGCGGATCCTACCACTGGTCTTGCTACAGAGGTGGACTGAGAACACCCCTAAAAGAAATGGTTCACTCCACAATAATAGCTCTTTTCAATGGAGACTGTTAAAACAGTTTCTTAAAGGGCTGTTTATAACAATTTCCAAGCTTAGTGTATTGTTGCTGTATGCTCTTCACAATGCATAATTAATGGATATTCAATTTTACATATTCAGTTTTCTGCATTGGCCTCACCCTTGAAGTCCTACTTTATTGTACAACGCTATATCTAAACCTGTGCCTTTGATGTAGGTCATATAGTGTGATAGCAGCATGGCCATTGGGTGAGTCTGACAGCACCATATTACATGATTACATGGATGAATGCTGAGTCTGTGAGCACACTGTCACGTTAATAATTGAGAAGGTTTCTCTGCTCAGAGTCCCTGCTTATGTTCTGTTCCTGGGTTGTTTTGCTGAATTTGTACTATAGGCGGTTTAGTGTAGTGGCAGTTGGGATCGTGTCTGTCATTAACAGTCGTGATAAACAGGGTAGTTTATAAATACTGGTGGAACAGCAGATCCAAAAGGTACTGACTGGAGACCTGCACTGCGTCCTAGAAAGTTAAATTAGGGCAAGCTGGGGCCATTCCAGCCTTATTGCACAGTGATTGGGCTCTATTGTGCGGACAAGGCCGCAGCCAGGAATTTTGGAAGCTAAGGCCTTTTAAAAGGGCCCCCATCTCAACCCAGTGAACACTCTGGGACAGAGTTTGCCCTGTAAACATTCTTCTAGTTTGTTAATAAAATCTCAAGGAAGATATAGGTTCAGCTTGGTTAAAATACAATAACCCTATTTGAATCATACATTTCCTAATGATTTCTACACACTGTAAACATTCATCATTGTTCCATTATATACAGCTATGGCCAAAAGTTTTCCATCACTATAATTTTAGGATTGAGACATAATTAAAACTATAAATAAGTATATGAACTTTATTTAGATATTTTATTTAACATTATGTAATCAAAGAAACTAAAGTGTGGTCGCTAAGACAGATTTTACTGTACTGGTATATGAAAAACTTTGTATCTAATTCAATATGTTACCATAACATTATTCAGCAGGTTTCATTTGACTTTATGAAGGAAAATTAGTTAATTCTATAGGTTCATGCAACACTTTTGCCATAGCTTAGACTCACAATTAAAATATATGACCCTCATACATCACAATTTCTTGAAACCATCCCTACTAGGTGATGGTGACAGTGAATGTGACACTTCTGTGAATATTCGAATAGCATGGTGCTAAGGGCTACTCTTGTTAGGAAAAATTAAATGATATATTGGCTCTCAAAATCTGTTATTTTCTCTGGCCACATACCTGGGTCGTTAGAGTAACACAAGTCACTCGTAACTTTATCTTCTTTTTCCAGCAGTGAGTGACAGATTCCAACAAATATAAAAGTATGTCTTTGTCCAGGCTGTTAGACCTGCTGTTAAATTCTCCTGGTAAAAGGACGTAGTTTTTGGCTTGATTTGCAGGAGTTAAAAAAAATACTTAAGAAGCTGGATGTCAGATTTGATTCCTAGTTTTCTGTCTCCCTTTTCTCTGACCTGTACATGAGGGCTATCGCACGCACACTGTAGCAAACCTGTTCTGCATACGTGAGGTCTATCACACGCACACTATAGCAAACCTGTTCTGCGTACACTACTTATTATCACCATTTTGCCAATAGAAATTAGAAATTAGTGAACAAATATTGTCAGAACTTGAAAGGACAAGTGTTTGGACAATATTACATTGTTTGAAAGAAAGGGTGACCATAACTCTCATAACTAAAACATTTAATCAAGTATAGATAGAAAACTATTGCAGCATGTTTTACCTGTCAAGCACAGAATCCCTGCTTAATAAACCGCTACATTCGAGAACCTGCAAAACCTGTGTGAGCCTGCTCATTTTTCACACAATGCTGCAATATTATTAAGAGTCTGATATTTTACTTTGTGAATAGTGGTGAGCTTAAATTTGAATTATGGCATCATTATAGTAGCTTAAAAACACTAAATGAAATGTAGAATATTGGGTGTACCATTGCAATAGTAATACATTTGCTCGTTAAAATCTTATCTTAAATGTTTCTTCAGAAACTAATAATCAGACAGAATGAAGTCCAAGCTGGTAAAAATGAGGAATGCCAACTTGTTCAGCATTTATTCATATAGATGGGTAATGCATATGTAGCATTTAACATTTCAATGAACCATTACATATTTTTTATACAAAAAGTTATTTTTGTAATTTCCCCCATGTTTCCTTTTTCACATAGGCAGCTTGCTTACATTGAAAATAATTTAGCATTTAAATATAAGTTTAAAACAAACCTGCAGATGACTTCCAGACTGCAAATAATAACCTAATCATTTTTTTTTTTTAATCCTGAGTAAATAATATTGTCTTAGGCATGACTTAAAACAGAAGCAATCAGCCCTGACAGAATGGCCACATGACTGGGGAAAAAAAGACAGGATGTCAAAATGTTTAACATCTGATACAATGAGAGGCCCTGCTGAGCAAAAATGCTGCAATAAGAAAGTTTACAAACGAGAGGAGGCCTTTTGGCCCATCTTGCTCGTTTGGATGTTAGTAGCTTATTGGGCCTGAGGTAATGCTGTTAGGTACTCCCTGCCAGCTAGGTAAAACCAATGCTTAAAATCTGTCTGTTGATGGAAAATTTGAGTGTGATTTTCGATCTTGGGTTAACTTTTGAATCACATGTGCTGAATACTGTCAAGGTTTCTTTTTTTCACCTTAGAAATATTGCCAGACTGCATCCCATGCTTTCTCTACCTGCAGCTGAAAAACTGGTTCATGCTTTTGTTTTCTCCAGGATCAATTACTGTAAAACCCAGCTCGCTGGGGTGTCTAATAGCATCCTCACTAAAATTCAATTTGTTCAAAATTCTGCAGCCAGGATTTTGACTCGATCCCGCTCAAGAGATCACATCACTCCTGTCTTGGAACCCTTGCACTGGCTGCCTATCAGATTTAGAATTGATTTTAATGCTGACATATAAGGCTCTTCATGGGCTAGCTCCGACAAATCTGTCAGGTCAGTTATCTTCTTACACTGCCACTCACAATCTCCGCTCTGCTGATTTCAGACTGCTGTGTGTCCCGCTTGCGCTCTATGGGCGACAAAGCCTTCTGTTCCTATTCCTCCACATTATGGAACTCTATTCCGCTAGAGATCAGGGACTCAGCTTCTTTGAGTGTTTTTAAAGTTAATTTAAAGACTCACTTTTCATTATATATCCGAGCATTTTGTTAGATTGTTTTATATTTTCCACACATTCCACACGTTGACTTACATTCTGCTACAGTAAGCAAAATTGTTGAAGTTGCAGATGACACATAGATAGGAGGAGTGGCAAATACCGTTGCAGCAGCAAAGCTCATTCAAAACGATCTAGACAGCATGGAAAATTACATTTAATAGAGAAAAGTATAAGGTACTGCACTCGGGGAAATAAAAATATGCACTATAAATACCATATAGGAGATACTGAAATTGAAAGAAGGAATCTATGAAAAAGACCTAGGAGTTTATGTTGACCCAGAAATTTCTTCATCTAGACAATGTGGGGAAGCTATAAAAAAAGGCCAACAAAATGTTCAGATATATAGTGAAAAGTGTTGAATTTAAATCAAGGGAAGTAATGTTAAAACTTTACAATGCATTAGTAAGACCTCATCTGGAATATTGTGTTCAGTTCTGGTCACCTCGCTACAAAAAAGATATTGCTGCTCTAGAAAGAGTGCAAAGAAGAGTGACCAGGATTATTCCTGGTTTAAAAGACATGTCATATGCAGACAGGCTAAAAGAATTGAATCTATTCAGTCTTGAACAAAGAAGACTATGCGGCGATCTGATTTAAGCATTCAAAATTGTAAAAGTTATTGACAACGTCAACCCAGGGGACTTTTTCAACCTGAAAAAAAAACAAGGATCAGGGGTCAGAATTGGACATAAGATAAAGGAGCATTCGTAATAGAAAATAGGAGGCACTTTTTTACACAGAGAATTGTGGGAGTCTGGAACCAACTCCCCAGTAATGTTGTTGAAGCTGACACCCTGGGATCCTTCAAGAAGCTGCTTGATGAGATTCTGGGATCAATAAGCTACTAACAACCAAACGAGCAGAATGGTCCGAATGGCCTCCTCTCGTTTGTAACCTTTCTTATGTTCTTATGTTTATACTAAGAAGGTTTCCTACCCTATTTAGTGTACAAACTAGAACAGCATTCCCTAAAGTTTTTACTCCAATCATGTTTAGCACAGGAAGAAAAAACCCTCCCAATGGAGTTACCAAGCTTAGACATTTTATTAGAGACTAGTCTTGTATCATTTTCTTATTTGCTTTAGATTGGATTCTAGAAAAAAATGTGCCAATAACAATTTAGAATTTAGAAAATAGACAGAGATATTTATGTGAAAAAATGCTAAAAACCTTCAAATGTTTTTACAGGGGAAATCTTCTGTTGCTGAACCCCATGGTATTCATTTGCAATTATTTGTCCTTTTCTCTGCTGGGATTCAGCAAAAGCCCCTCATCGCTCCAATATAAATGTTGCTGGAATCTTTATCCTGAGTGCACTTGGACCAAATCCAAATAGAACTCACACTCACACAAACTGTTATCCACACTTTCTCATACTCTCAATACCTTGCATTAAAGTTGGATAAGTGGTTCTCTAGATGCTTGTTAAAGTGTGAGATATGTACAGTACCGGTCATAGGACTGAGCCCACTATCAAAAAGTCCTTTAACTGCTTAGGTTGTGAAAAAAAAAGGCAAACATTTCTGATTTTAAAACACTACAAACGTTCCAAATACATGAAATAAAAACATTCCAAAATAAGCACCTTTAGCGTTTAGCATTCAAAGCTAAGGTGTTCAAAGCTAAAGAATTCACTGCTAAACTGTTTATTGTTTGTAACTCATCATTCCTGCAATGGATTTTTTTTTTCCCCTTTGTATCAGGTATCTGTTAGAAATCTGACAGAAATTAGGATTACTAGCATTTGCCTTCTGATTACCATTGAACTTTGAATAGAATGCCTAAGCAACCACTAAATTAAAAAAAAGCTGGCATCAAAGGAATATTGCAGAAAAGCTCAATTTCTGGGGGTGCAGTGCGTTACAGGGAAAAGTTTATCGTATTCATTTTGTGGAAACATTTCTTTTGTGTTTCAAACTGGTATCCCCCCTCTCCTGCACCAGAAATGTGCTAACCCTTCTCATACTACAACATGAATCAATTCTTGCTGTGGTACAGTGACCTTCTTTGATGTAAACAACTCATTTGTGGTGCAGCTTTGGTCTTTCGATAAGCTTTATGGCTGTGCTTTGAACTCCTCCGTGCATCAGTTGGTGTGGCAGCTCATTGCCAGAAGTTTAAATGGCATTACCCAAGATGGGTATTTAGATTTAAATAGATTTCATGTATTAATTAGCTCAGGCCCATTTTTTTTTTGGTTTTGCATCAAGAGTCAATCCTGCATTCATGAAAAGTATATTCAGCCTGCCAACCAGTTTAGCCATAGAGTGTAGTACCTTGCTCCATGCTTTCCTTGTATATATTCCCGTTTTACAGGACCGTGGGCAGAGCCCACTGCATTGACACAGACGCTATACTGACATAAACAATGTACTATAATGCCTTGACATGGACAATGTATTCTTTATGTATTGATAATATACTGTAATGGCTTGACATGACAATGTATCAATGGGTTGGTTATTGACATGAAAGCAGGCCCTGAAGGGTGGGGGCCATTTCATTGTCCAGTGAAAACGACCATGAAAGTGTAAGTCTAACTGAAAGCAAGCCTGCAAACAAGAGGTTTCTTTAACCTGTGATATCATGCTTAAAAAGGAAATTACATGTTAGCATGTTTCCCTGCTGATGGAAACAGAGGCAATCCAAACATGGCCACAAAATCGACAGGGGCAGATGGAAGCTAGTCATTAGATGTCTTTCCCTTAGTCACTCTGTTTGACTAGGATGTTGTGGTAATTCTCTTTATCCAAACTCCTACTTCAGTGGTTGAAATACTCTGTTATACATTATTAAATCTGCAAGCACTGGATTCCAAAGCTACTTTAGAATGTGTTGAAACATCTTGGTTCTTCATATATCCAGTGGAACTAATTTTATTTTACCAAGAATATTTCCCATCTCCGTTACCGAATCGGGAAACAGACATTCTTGTTTGTTACTGCAGTAATTACAATAATTAATATAACACATGTTAACCATCAAATAAAAACAAGCTATGCTGCTCAGGAATGCAGATTTAAAGTTCAAAGACAGCTGTAACTAATACAGGGGAAGCAGGTTTTACACACCAGAGCAGTTTAATTCCCATGCAGCAAGCATGCCATGTGGGGCAAGTGGCATGCAGAGACACAAGGTAATGCCCGTCTTACCTCTTTGTGGGTTTCACACAGTTTGCACTGCCCATCACTGACTCTGAATATTTTGGTTATTCAACTTGCTTTACATCCCAAGTTATTTTAATTCTGCATAATCGACTTGGGTATGTTGTTTATTTAAAGCCCTTCTGAAGTTTAAATAAATAAATATTTAAAAAAGGGTTGCTGATTCTCTGGGTGAGCAATTTCCATTCCCAGTGATGTTATGGACAAAATAAAATGTTTGTTTAAGGTATAGTGTTTTATATACAATGCTTCGTTATCTGACTTACACATAACAATGAAATATTAAAAAACAGTGAATAAGTGAAAAAAAAGATTTATTCTATTTTGAAGGATGCTACCCACAGTGAAAATATTCCTAGAGGATTCCATAATGCGGTTTATTCCTGGTGAGGGCATGTTTACTGTAAATCGAACATGGATGTAATGTTTGTATGGACCCTCATTTTCTACTCTCAAAGCCTGACTTCCTGAACTATAACAAACCTTAAAGTGGTCACGTATAACCTCCTCCCACTGCAAGTAGTAGCAGGAGCATGCCTGTCTGGCTCACAGTGTGACATATATACAGGTTTAAAAGGGAGGAGGAAGTATGGGTTTCCACAGCAACAAATGGAATTCCTAACAAACAGGACTGTCAATAAGACTCTGTCAATAAGATTGTGTTTAGTTGCATGTGCACCTGCATTATGCAGCACACACTTTTGTGTGAAAAAGGTGGGCCTCTCAAGACCAATGTATGTCCTTGTTGCAAGTCAGTTTCAGTAGCCTCTTTGTTTGAGTTGCTTCTGTATCCATGATAGCAAGATTGGCTGATGTTTCACGAGGAACAGTCTCAAAAGATGCTTCCTAAAGAACACACTTTGCTGCAGATTTCAATGTCCTACACAAATGCATTTGGTGGTGTCAACCTAGCTCCCAGTGAACATTAACCAATTCCACAAAGCTGGCACAGCTGGGAGGCGCTCAAAACAAAGTGGCAGGGCATTTGAGATAGAAGCTGCATTTGCAGATATAGTGGGGTAAACTCTCATGTAACTTGGTGGCACTTGCTGTACAAGTATCAGTGTCTCCGGACCTGAAGCACTAAATAATTGTGTGTGCGTGGGTTTGTTGGTGTGAATGTGTGAGTGAGTGTTCCTCACAGCAGCTCAGGCCCATGGATCTTGTGGGAGTCTCTCTCCCACTGGCATGCCTTGCCTTCAAACTGACCTCCTGGCAGGAAGGAGTGGATAAGGAACAGACCCGAGAGACAAAGAGCATTTCCATCTCCTCCCAGTAACCATGTGGCCAGAATGGTCAAATAAGCGAGTTATCTGGTTGAAAGCCTATTGGCCTTTTATTGGCTCTGTCCTCCCACGATATCCTGGTGCTTCAAAAACATGATCGCTCTGCAGGAAGCACTGTAAAGCTTTTCCTTCACCCCACCCCGCTGACCAAACTTGTGCACTGGCTTTCCCCTGGCTATGTGGTTGCATCAGTTTTTGTCAATGTTAAAAATAACATCATGAAAGTTTGAATTAACTTAAATGAACTAGCTGTGTGACATTGGAATTATTCATTCAAACCAATGCGAAGGAACAGATTGCGATTCTCCGTCCTCTTTTATGTTGTCACACATGGACCCTTGGTAAACGAGTGCAACCGCCTCTCCAATCTACGGCTGCCACGTCGTTCCCCTTCTGAGTCAATACGTTATTGCAACGGACTCCCACCCCCTTTCTAGCTGGCTGACTTCCCTCGAACCCTGGGAAAGAACTGTCAGACCAGCTCGCCCAGGGAACTCTGTTCTCATTGCTTAGCGCCCAGGTCGGGAGGGAGATTTACAATCAAGAATCATTGTATTTCTGTCACACATGTTTAAAATATATTCAAGCTACAGCAAAATATAGAAGAAAAAATATTATTTTCTGTTAACCACCAGCTGTTTATCTCGCGACTTCCACGTGGAGCACAAACAAGTCCAAATTTATCATGAGAATAGTATGCAGGAGCTTATATGTGCATCTGCAAAGTTTAACACGTCTTTAACATGTCTTTAACTGGGTCATCTATATATATATATATATATATATATATACAGCTGTGGGTGAAAAATTGATGCCTGTGTATCTAAAGAATAAAATGTTTTTTATTTTTTTATTTGTGGGTCGACTTATTTATTTATTGTACCTACACATCACAGGTAATAATTCAAATAACAGCACTATACACCCGTGCCTGAAACTGGTAAAGATACTGTATGGGACATGATTGAAAATTTGCGATTTAGGTTTTTTGATGTATGTGTGCTAGATAAAGACATTAGCATTGATGAGGGTTTGAAGTGCATCTGCTTTGAAAGAGCATTTTTTAACATGGAAATTTCCAAAATAAAGGGGCAGCTGGGAGGTTAAAAGAGCAACGCTTAGCTGGACGCACTGTTACTGACAGTAGGGAGGAGCCCGCACGCAGCAGGCAGGCACAGAGAGAGACACAGCTGTTTGTTAAAGTGGATGTGTTAACGGAAACACTTGTACTGAGAGAATCTTACTTTAAATAAATAAAGTTCAGTACATTGTTCTTGGAGATCTATAAATCTGTAACAAACTAAGATCTATATCCGGGCAGATTTTTATTAAATAGTTTTGTGAATGAATGTTAACGCTGTGAATTAAGTGTGTTTTGTTTGTGTGGATGTTTTTGCTATTAATCTTTTCCTGTCTGCACATAAGCAATACTGCTTTCCCTTGAGGAAGAGACGTGCGCATATTGTTATAAATTGAGATTAATATATATATATATATATATAGATATATCATATATATATATATATATATATATATATATATATATATATATATATATACACACACACACACACACACACACACACACACACACACACACACACACACACACACACACAGTGCCGAGAAATAAATTGTGAATCCCTTAGGACTTTCACATATTTCACATATTTCAAACTTAAAATGTTATTAGATCTTAATCTAAGTCCTAATAATAGATAAAGATAACCTGATTAAACAAATGACACAAAGACATGATACTTTTTCATGGGATGAGGTTCTTCTGTTCGAATGCAGTGTTTGGCTTTTGCCAAACATAACTTTTCTCATTGAGACAAAAAGTTCTACCTTTGACACGTCTGTCCAGAGAACATTGTTCTAGAAGTCTTGTGAATCATCTATGTGCTCTTTGGTGAACTTCAGATGGGCAGCAATGTTCTTTTTAGAGAGCAGTGGTTTCCTCCTGGCTATCCTTCCATGAACACCATTCTTGTTCACTCTTTTTCTGATATTTGAGTCAGGAACACTCACATTAGCCAAGGCGAGAGTGGCCTGCAGATCCTTGGATGTTACTCTGGTGTTCTTTGTGACTTCCTTGATGATTTTCTGGTTTGTTCTTGGAGAGATTTTGGTAGGACGGCCACTCCTGGGTAGAGTGACTGTGGTCTTGAACTTTCTCCATTTGTAGGCAATCTGTCTGACAGCGGATTCTCTAATGATTATAAGTGAAGCCAGACATGTTTTATTTTATTTATTTATTTTTCGGTAATACTAATTGAAACAGTAATGAAAGCAAGTACTTTTATATTGCAAAGGTGGGTATTGTAATGGTTAAATTCTGCTATCATTAATGCACATTTGAAATAAAAAACCTTTATTTTTACTTTTGTAAAAGGAATGTAATATAAATGTTAGCTTGACTTGATCGAGTGAAGCCAAAGGGACATTCCAGGTGCAGAAAGTACAAAATGCTTCTGACTGTTTATTGAGAAAGTGTGTTAATATACTCTTAATGTGTTAGATCCTTCCCTGCCTTCATTAGGTACGAGGGTCCTTGAGGTTGCACGCTCGCACCGCTAATCCTTGGGTTTTGCGGTTCTGATGCATTCCTCATCTGCTGCAGTTCCTTCTCCCTCGTGACGGCTCTGGTATACTTTCCCAAAAGCAATGTTGGTGGTCGTCTTTGAATTGACAGGGAATGTTAGGTTACTTACCGTAACCCTGGTGCCCTGAAAGAGAAGACCACTGACCAGCAAAGTCACATTGATCGCCATGAGGAAATGGTCTCCGCAGGTTGACTGTCTGCCACCTCGGTAGGCGGGACCGAGGACGTCACACCACAGAGGGGCCTATCAGCAGCTCTGATATAAGATGCTCAGTGAGTACCTGACCTGTGGCAGGCATGTCCCAAAGTAATAATGGTGGTCGTCTTCTCTTTTAGGGAACCAGGGTTACAGTAAGTAACATTTTTAAGCACTGTAGAAATACGCATTCTTGAAAAATACCCAATTTGATTTTGCTTAGGTCCCTGAATCTCTGGAATGTAATTTATTTGTTTGCACTAAAGACAACAAAACACTTTTGGTCACTTTAATCATTTTGAGATTGCTGAAAACAAAAATGAATGAAAAAGAATAATCATATGAGTTATAATCATACTTTTAGAGCTTCTTAGTTCATATCAGAAAGCCACTGTGTGATTAAATAGTCTGTGTTTTGCTTCTAATCTCCATTGTTTGCAAGCAACATCAATTAATTCATTTGGCAAATTCAGTGTAAAACTAGGTACTAAAGTCTCAAGTTGAAAATAGCCTTATCAAACAGACAGATATAACAGAAGGACTGACCGATAGCAAAAAAAAGAATGACAGAAAAACTTAATACCACTTAATTTACCAAAATTAAAAAAATGTGCTATCGATGCAGGAAAAACACATTAATAATATGTTGTACAGCGTCAACCTAGAAATCTGTGTGAAATCTATTTTTTTATTCCATTGAATACTTTCACCTATTTGTGCATTTTTCCTGAGGGATATCAGACAACATCCGTTAGATAAACTGTTCCCCCACTATGGCTAGCTTAATGAAAATTGATTTGAATTTGTTTCAAGGACTCGACACAGACTCGGACTTGTGATTTGAGGACTCAACATCAAGTTTGCTGTATACTTTGTTGGGCCTCTACTGGAGCACTCCTCCGCTACAGGCCAGACAATGAAATCCGCAGCCCAAAGGTGCATTGATTCACACCCCTGGTCCATATTTGTGCCTCTTTATATTGCTGCTCTGCGGGTGAGGTTGGGTAGGGTACAGGTGTCAGTATCCACACCTTCAAAGGGTAGCCACTATCTCCTTAAAACAAATACATGTAATAATAATCAATAATATTAATAATCATCACTTTTATAATGCCATTTAGCAACACAGCAGCACATACAAATACATAAGTTCAACGCACTGTACAATTTAAAGCAAAGCAACTACATAATTACATAATTATGCCGAAGTGTAAAAAAATACCTTCAGTCGTTTACATTTATACATTTTAAAAATCGGCGTTTCAGTCACCATCACAAACACATTATTTGAATAATTAAAGCAGTTATAGCCAGCCATCTCCATTTTCATTTTCTGCACATTAATAGGATGGGTGTGTTTGCTATTCCTATACAGATGTTCAGAATGAGCTGGGGGGGGTTGGGAATACGTTGGGGGAAACCAGAAATGTCATAGAAATCTGTTTTCAAGTCTTGTAAGCACACCCTGCTTTTAGGGAAAAATATCCATGTGGGTGTTCGCCTCAAAAATACATTGAGTACAGCTGGCAACAAAAGACATAAAACGAAGTGGGAAATGCCAGCAACAGCTGCCTCAGTCCCCTGAAAGGACCCAGAGGCAAGGTAATGCAGGGTGAACAATAGCTTGACCACTGCAGGGATAGCATGGCCTCTCTGCTTGACAGGCTCCAGGTCATTTTTTAATTCAGCTCAACAATTCTGTGTCTGCCGAGTCTGCCTCTGTGCTAAATTTGGTCTTTATTTAAATTGAAGGGGGTAATGTGGGTACAAAATACCCTTTCTCTTCTCATCCTACAAATCACTCGTTCTTGCTGAAGACAATGTCTCCTTCTCGCTGCAATCACAGAGGCCATGGTTAGGGGATAATGTTTTCCATACTGCCTTTTAAAGGTTTGCTAATTGCGACTGTTTATAACGTGCTTTCAAAAGTTCTTAACAAAGTGATGCAACTGTAAATGTCGCAACTAACTGCAGCTTTCGTACGTCTCATAATATTGGAGAACCCTCATTTGCACTATCACCCCCCCCCCCCCCCACACCTATTTGCCAATTTATGCAGGAGCGGCCATAATTACATATTTATCTACGCTTGAACTGCAAACAGAAACTGCTGTCGCAAAACATTTCCTAAAAAGTCGCAAATGGTATTCCGTTTGTCTAGTACATTTCTTCCGACTCATTTGCAACTGGCTTGTGACTATTGTGAAAGGTGCAACACTTTAGTAAACCTACCCCGAAATGTTGCTGTGATCAGGAAATTATTTGGATCCCACCTAAAATAGAAATAATTGGAGAGGATGATAATGCATCGACTATCATTTCGGCACATCTTCCTGACACTGGGGCTATTAAGAAACTAATTAAGATAGAATCTTAATTAGTTAATTAGAATAGAATTGTCCCAGAAGATGCTACAAGGTTTGTTTAACAGTGTTTAGTATTTTGTTGCTCATTTTCCAAACATTAAATAATAACCAGAACAAAAGTTCTGGTTATTATTTATGTGCTAAGCATATGTTTTTCCTTTTGTGGATTACAGAGGGCTGATGAACAAAAAATGTAATCATTTCAATACTTCCAGCTCACAGCAGCTTCTGTGTGAGACAAGCATGTCCATATGTTTTAAAATATTAAGTTAGCGTTTTGGAACAAGGGCTTTGCTATTTCCTAATTTCAGAGACCTGTGCTTTACGTCCGACATCGGCCTGGAAATGGAAAATTGTAATGTCGGACCTGGTCCAATATAGGACCGCAAACGGTTAAGGTTTAAAAACTCTATGTTATTCCAAAATAACATAGTTATTTTCAAACTGTTTACAGAGTTCAGAACATGGTAAAATGTAAAAAAGTACAGAAAAAAGTTAAAAACAGTTCCCAAGAACAATGTATCCTCTTACTAACCCATTTTAGTGTTTCACGTCCCAAAGATGGTGCTGCAGATAAAGAGATGTCCTCACAAGAGATGCAGTCGTATTCTGTCTCCATATGAATCCCCTTTTTTCCAGTAACTATTTACATAATTCAGAACATGCTGGAATATAAAAGGCACAGAAATTACAAACAGATTACAAAGTAAAATTACAAACATATTTTAATAATTATGTATGTATTCACTTCGCTATGAATGTAAATAACAATTGAGCTCTGTCAGCCAAGCAGTTCGCCAATAATAAAACCATTACCAGAATTAGCTTTGACCTCTTTAGGTTAAATAAGTAAATAAGTAAATAAATAAATACATAAATACTTAAAAATACATGAAATATGAAATAAATACATACACAATGGTAACTAAAACAACCAATTATGAATAAATTAAATAATAAAAAAACAAGAGCAATAAATAGATTTCAACAAACATAAATAAATAAATACATCGCTGTCACAATTTAGTTTTATTTTATTTTGAGTCCAGAATTCAGAACATGGTGCAGTGCAAAGTGCATATAAAAGGCACAGAAATTAGAAAGAAATTACAAACATATTTTAATAATTCTGTATGTATTAACGTGTTTGGGCTAGTCCATTTATTATCGTATTTGATACTTTGTCTCGACTCGCCTTCTCGACTTGCCCTGCTGATGTCGGTGACCAGAACCCTCATTGCACAATCAGCACTGCCAAAACACTGCCTCGTTTTTTTGTTTTGGAGAGGATGAGGCTTGGGAATTGGGGAGCTGTCAGCCTCACTGTATGTCCTGTGGTGCTTGGCCTGCCTCCCTGATCACCTGCACTGCCAGGCACGGTAAATCAGAGAAGTATGGTAAAGCCACATTCTCGACCGGCAAATAAAAAAGTAAAGCATAGTAAATGCGTAGTATAAGCATGGGAGAAGGATGAGAAAATGCAAAATTATGTGCAAATTTATGATCAACTTCTATAATAGTAAGGTAAACAAAATAAGTTGCAAATAAAATATCTATTGCTCAAACAGTAAAACTCAACTAATAAACAGCAACCTTGTACCTAAAATGTCTGCTGTACGAGCATTACTGCTAAAAATCAGATTACAAAATGTACCTTTCAGAGGAATAATAACAAATAAAATGCAGACGTAAAATGGCTGAAAAAAACGACTAGTAAGTCATCTATCTAAATAACTATCGATAAGCGATCAATCTGACAGACAGGTAATTTATATATAAACACAGTAAATAAACCAACCTACAAGGAAACCGGCAAACACGATAATGCCTCCTAACTATATTAAGAATGCAATATGTTATGGCATATTAGTAAGGGATATGTGAGCAAGAACATAAACAAAAGAACAGGTGCAAAATCAGATTATGACTCGTTTATCGTCAGTGCCTACTGTGAAAATAAGATCCCAAATCTCTAAATCGAGATTCTTGTCCCCACTGGAGTAACCCTAATCACTCCCATTCTCCAAAACATACTGGATTGCTTCATGCGAATCTACCTTGTGAGATCGCTGGCCGGAGTCCATTTTAATTACGCCACTGCTCACAAAATTAGCCCTCTTTATTTTCCCTCCTAACTACAAACTCATCTGGGTTCAAAGTTCATCCAGTCTGAAAAGGAATGGAAGAGAACCAAACTCCTTGCTGCCCTAGACCTCTACAGCTCCCTCCTCTCCTCCTTCTCCTCTATTAAACGCTCCTGTTTCCAATCTATTATTCAATCCTTCACTAACAACCCCCAGAAACCATTCTCTACCTTCTCCTCCCTCTTCATTCCTCCCCCCTCCTCTATCTCTTCTGATGACTTTGCCTCTTTCTTCTCCTCTAAAATCTCTGATAACTCTTTAACACGTCTCCCTCCCACTCCAGCCCCAAGACCTTCCTACGGATGTCAGGACTGCTCCGTCCCTGACCACTTTCCGGCACCTCCTCAAGACACACCTATTCAGACACACCTGTAAAACTCTCCCTCTGGACACTACAGCACTCTAATGCATTTTAACTTGCACTTATCTGCTCCCTGTTTTACTGTATTTAATCCTGCACTGAACCCAATCTGTAGTATTTTGTATTTCACTTGCACTTGTATCTAACCCTGATGTAACTATCAACACTGCTCTTGAACTGCCCCAATATGTATGTTGCTCTTAATTGTACTGCAATTCTTGATATGTATTTTTAGTTAATAATAATAGTTATGAACCACAGTAAACAACCAATGAAAAAACTAAGCAAAAGAATATTGTTTGAAATCTGCCCAGCCACACACTTCTTTGGCAGAAATTTCAGCAAGAAAACAAAGCAAACTAAACCAGAAAAATGAGCTTTTAATAAAAACAGTTGGCAGTAAGCAAAAAACATAAATTGATTGGTTTAATGCAAACTAGTAAAACAACAACACCAGAAATACTTGATGCCTCCCACCCCTTCCCTTTCAATTTTTTTTAAACTATAAATATTGTATAAAATATTAGGCTCAAAGTTTATTCTCAAAACCTATGTATTTCGTGACATCCCAAGGTAAGAAGTTTTTAAAGGTTGTTATGGTAACAGGATTTAAAAGATAATTGAAACAGGACACTAACCGCACAGCCGCAGGTCCATATGGAAGTGCTTAAATGTTGTTGTTTTTTTCCTGAGAATAGCAGCGTGGGTATTGAAATCAGATCATACGAATCCCTGCCATTCCCTAGCTAGCATTGCTCCAAATCTCCAACTGGGAGCAGAACATCCACTCAGCTACAAGGATTTAAACAAAGACTTCTAAAAGTTTACAGCCAGGAGTGATGCTGCCACCATAGTTGGTGTTCTTCAATAGTGTAGTTGGTGCAGTCTATTGAAGCTAGCAGTGTTTTGGGGTAACGCATTACTTTAGACAGGTAATGAAATGTGAAAAAATAACCTACGTGCTTTTTGTTGCATTTAAAAAAAAAGGACTATGGATAAGATAATGCATAACATGGAAATCAGAAAGTGATTCAACAGTGCTAGTCAAACTTACATGTTACAGGATTAGTTTTCATATAATCTTGCTGTAAAATGTTGTTTAGACTGAACCTTGAGTTTGATAGTTGGATCTTCAAAGAATATTTCTGCATTTTTAGCCTGACCAAACTGAAAAAGTATCTCTGTGTAAAGTATGCCTCAGAAGTAACTATTTGTTTCTCTAACTGTAACTATTAAAAACTAGTAACTAGTAACTGTAACAGATTACTTTTTAAAAGTAACTTCCCCAGCACACTACATGCTACCACTGACCTCTATCAGCTATGAGATCTTTCACAGAGAATTGCCCATACAGTGTAAACTAATCCTGTAAGTGCTTTCTGTGTCTGCACATTGGAGCTTGAATTTAGTACTGAGCTGGGGACTAAACAGCTTACTAGCTAGTACAGTACATCATCTCCAGTTAATCCCCAACTCTGTACTATATTAATACCGATTGCAATGTGAAAACGCACAATGCTAACTTCAGGATCAGCTGATCCCAAACTTTATCACAGACCTTGGAGTTAAAGTGATCATTCCATTCCTGATTGGTAAAGTGGGGAGAGGGGCAGAATTCATTATTCAGTATTTCATCTGTGTTCCTTCCTACTTGTAAAGAAGAACTACTATCGGTATTGTCCTTACAATATTCGTTTCATTTTAATAAACCTCAGAAAATCTAAATTGTTTACTATTATTGAAATACATTAATTTTTTTTTTTTTTTATGTAATCAAATTATTATTTGAAAATAAGAAATACAGTACAGTAATTCAAAACAACAAAACATTCCCAATTTCACCACATATCCACCCTCCCCCCCCCCAACAGGGAATTAGCCTCTACCCAGGTGGCCTTCTCGGCTCCCCCCCTACAAAGGACCCAGAGAATCCACATCAGACAGTGACAGCTGAGGACTGGTTTATCAGCAATTTAATGGTATCTGCGGCTGCTCCCCAGGCCTGTACAGTCCCCTCCGTGGCCACATGAACCTGAGCAATAGAAAGCACCTCATAAATATTGTCAAGGAGTGCAAGGGTCCACTGACGCCAGTGCAGAGAATGCGGAGGCTGTCAGCGCAGGGCTAACCTTTTCTTAGCAGCAGTAAGGCCAGCGAGCGGAATCCGTTTTCGCCATAGATATTCAATGATAAATCATCATTCAGCATAGATTATCCAAACAGTATCCCAACAAATGTCTACATTTATGTCCCTATTCCAAATAGCATCAATCACCAATGGTTTATAAGAGGCTCTTAATAGGTGAATATAAAGTGTGGAGACCAGCACCTTTGTTTTACCCCCCCGTGTTCAGCATATCATGTAAAGCATGAGATGGTAACTCTGTCCCCCAGGGAACACCATAGGCACGCATTGCAGAGCAGAAAAAGTAACTGGTAAATTATATTGCAATTGGACTGTGCGAAGGTAATTGTTTTTACTAACATCCACCAGAGTATGAATACCCCGATCACTCCATTGAGGGAAAACAAAGGGGTGGCCGCCTGATAACAGCAAGGTATTCTGAAAAGTTTAGTGTGCTTTTCTACCAATCGTCAAACTGTGATCAAATCAGAGATTATAGGACCAAATCGTAATTTGCATTGTTTAAGGGGAATACCAGAACAAACCAAATCTTGTAGCATCAAACCACATTGTGATCGGTCACAACACAAATGACCAAAAATACAATTTGAAATTTGGTAAGGACAATCCTTCTGAGAATTTCTCATGATGCAATGTATAGAATTTAAGACATGGCCGCTTTCCTCTCCATACAAACTTAAAGATTGACTACCTGTATATTTGCAATCAAAACTATATTAGCCATTGCAGTATTCAGAGGCAACAGGGCTCAACTGATCCAGAGACAGCGCTGAAATAATTAAAAGGAGCAAGTAAGTTTGAGTGAAAGAGTGAACAACAACGAGGAGAGAGGGCAGCCCTGACGAGTGAACAACAACGGGGAGAGAGGGGCCAGCCCTGACGAGTGAACAAAAACGGGGAGAGAGGCCAGCCCTGACGAGTGAACAACAACGAGGAGAGAGGCCAGCCCTGACGAGTGAACAAAAACGGGGAGAGAGGCCAGCCCTGACGAGTGAACAAAAACGGGGAGAGAGGCCAGCCCTGACGAGTGAACAAAAACGGGGAGAGAGGCCAGCCCTGACGAGTGAACAAAAACGGGGAGAGAGGCCAGCCCTGACGAGTGAACAAAAACGGGGAGAGAGGCCAGCCCTGACGAGTGAACAACAACGGGGAGAGAGGCCAGCCCTGACGAGTGAACAACAACGAGGAGAGAGGCCAGCCCTGACGAGTGAACAAAAACGGGGAGAACAGCCCTGAAGTGAACAAACAAAAACGGGGAGAGAGGCCAGCCCTGACGAGTGAACAAAAACGGGGAGAGAGGCCAGCCCTGACGAGTGAACAAAAACGGGGAGAGAGGCCAGCCCTGATGAGTGAACAAAAACGGGGAGAGAGGCCAGCCCTGAAGAGTGAACAAAAACGGGGAGAGAGGCCAGCCCTGAAGAGTGAACAAAAACGGGGAGAGAGGCCAGCCCTGACGAGTGAACAACAACGGGGAGAGAGGCCAGCCCTGACGAGTGAACAACAACGAGGAGAGAGGCCAGCCCTGACGAGTGAACAAAAACGGGGAGAGAGGCCAGCCCTGACGAGTGAACAAAAACGGGGAGAGAGGCCAGCCCTGACGAGTGAACAAAAACGGGGAGAGAGGCCAGCCCTGACGAGTGAACAACAACGAGGAGAGAGGCCAGCCCTGACGAGTGAACAACAACGAGGAGAGAGGCCAGCCCTGACCAACCAACAACAATGAGGAGAGAGGGCAGCCCTGACCAACCAACAACAACGAGGAGAGAGGGCAGCCCTGACGAATCAACAACAACGAGGAGAGAGGGCAGCCCTGACGAGTGAACAAAGTGAACAACAACGAGGAGAGAGGGCAATGCATTAGTAAGACCTCATCTAGAATACTGTGTTCAGTTTTGGTCACCTCGCTACAAAAAGAAGACTATGCGGCGATGTGATTCAAGCATTCAAAATTCTAAAAGGTATTGACAATGTCGACCCAGGGGACTTTTCGACCTTCTGGTTCATGATCACCATGTGCCAGCAATGAGGTTTTCATTACCCCGTCCTGTAAAATGCTGGTTCATCATCACCATGTGCTGGCAAAAAGTATTCCATTACCACATCTTGTGAACAGGACATTCTTGGAAATGTGATGCAGCATCCCAGTGATTTAACCTGTTTACACTCAATCTTCACAAAAAATATACCTTGGTAATGTTGCAAAGTATCATTTTTACTATTATCTACTGCAAGGGATATAGTGGTAACGTGTGTCCGTCCGTCTGTCTGTCCTTACATATGTCACATTTTTTCACATATCTGATAAAGTATTTACCCAATTGTGACTAAACTGTGTATTAACATTATTTAGTGTGCACATCATTGAGAGTATCAGATTATGGGAATATATGGGGGTGTCTGTCTGCCTGTATATTTGTCTGCCTGTACATTTTGAGAGCACAATAAGTGAATCTCCATACTGATCAGTCTAATCAGTGATTTTAATATTCTTTACCATGATGCTATAATCTCATTTATTTACCTAATGACATCTAGGTATTAAACCCACTAATCCAATTTTCATTGAACTATTAATTGCCTTTTTTTTTTTTTTCTACTATTCTGTCCATACTCTTGATTTGCAGTACGTCATAGTCGTCAGCTCTTTCATCACCCTGGTCATACTAATTGAATTGAGAGCAGTTGCAGGGATGCATGTTACTGACACACTTGTTTAATTTGAAGTCAACATTCAAAAGCTTTCAGTAAGTCTTGAGAATTGCTTGAAATGATCATCTTTTGTCACTAAAGTGTAACCCTTCTGATATTTAGATCACTGCAGTGCTTCAAGAACAGGCCCGGCTGGCTTTTGCTTTCAACAGACACAATATCACTCAAAGAGAAATAGAAAAAAACACACATTTTGGAAGCAGTCATAAACTTGCCCATTATATCCTTTCACATGGGATCAACATGCCAGGCCATTAAGAATTGTAAAAACATTCCAGCAGGTGCTTCGTGGGCACTGTGCCCATCCTGAGCCTGCAGGGCATTTCATTTACTGCCAACCACTAATCTACAGGGACCAAACGTCAACAGCTTTTCATGGAGAAGTACTGGGGATAAAAAGAGCTGGACTGCGTTAAATACACTTTCTTCCTTCCTGTGTTTTTAGTATTCGTTACAGTTATTGTTTTACTGTCCCTTTACAATTATTCAGTGTTTCTAAAACACTGTGTTGCTTTGACCTGAATTCAAGATGGCGCATATTAATACATAGACACCTTGGCTTATTTCATCGATGCACATTACATTTGTTTGCTGCAGGCGCCCAGTACAAAAGCTCCTGAACTCCTCAACAAAGACTGTAAACTTCTGTCTTGATCTTTGTTTGTATTATAAACACCTGTTGCAATGTGCAGAATTATTCTTTCTGCTTGTCAGCCATGTAGTATTATTTGCGTGCAATGTGTGCTTATCGATGAGAAACTTTCCTGTCAGTTATTTACTTACCACCAGTGGAGATTGCTCGGTGGGACTGATAAAGCTATGGTACAAGCTGAAGGTAGGCTCTGAAATGAGACTGTTACATCACCAATCAGCTGTCATTATTGAATCCTGTACTGAATGTGTCAACTCATGGTAGTGCTGTACTATGACACATTGACTTGTAATGGATCTCCTCCTAGCAGCAGACATGTTCATAATCCTGACATCAGCATAAGTCGGGTACTTTTAGCTCTCAATTAATGAGCTTGCTCTTTAGTTGAATGATAAGATGTTTGTCTTTAAACTGTGTGGTTTGCAGTTCATACCCAGCCCTTACCTCGCTATTCAATTCAACTGGTTGAGATGCCAGTTCATTAAAACTCTGTTTCTATTTATTTTCTTTTTAGCTAAATCTCATAGGCAGAAAAAATACTATTTTGTATGCCTACTTTAATAAAGAACTATATTTCTCTCTTTTTGAATTTATTACAAATAATTACTTTACATTCTGAATTGTTGTATATCTAGTGGACAATGCAGAGAAAAAGTGCCAACTAATTAGATCAATATTCCAATGGAATGCAAACATTTAAACAATCTATAACCAGGCATACTGAAATCAGGAGTTTGTAAACTGGGATCTATTTTAACTGGGGTTTATTATTATTTCTATGCAATACCTGTCCGATTTCATCGGCGCCAGGACGGTACATCTGTATTAGTCACTGCACTTGCTCTTTTGCAATCTCCACAAACTGTCCAGAGTTTTTATGGTTGTCCGGCAAGTTGTTCTGTACCATCTTTCTTGTTACGTTCTTCTCACTGTTGGGTTTGGATCAGTTGCTTCTCTTGCGCTGTCTTCACTTGCGGTGGAGTAGTCAGTTTCCACCGCTGTTTCGTGGGGGAGGAGTGGCGGTGCAGCTGGTACGGTTACCGGAGGCGTGGTCACCCCGGAGTATGGAGGGGGAGCGAGTCTCTCTCTGCGCTGTTTCAACTTCCATTGATCCATCTGCAACATAACCTGAGCCTCCCTGTCTGTCTTTCCCTTTTCTTCTTTCTCTTTGTCCTCATCTGCCATTCTTTCCCACTTCCTAAAGCTATCCCAGTCTATTCTGCCCTTTCTCTTTTTCTTTTCTTTTTCCTAACCTTCTAACTGGCTGCGTACACTGGCTAATTTAGTTACACTTAAACTTCCTCCTAGTGGAAACCCACCCTTGTCAAACCATAAATCTATTTGTTGTAATACAACAGGACCCCATCTGTCACATATTCGTTTCTGTGGTCCTGTAAGGTTATATACCTGACATTTGTTTAACTGTTTACTGTGTCCCTGCCCCATCCTGTTTTGCTAACGTATTTAAGTAGAGAGAGAGAGAGAAAAGAAGAGACAACAAATCAACAGACAATTAAACACACATGCGCACAAACCAAATTAAACACACATGAGCTATTTTCAGACAAATCAACCCTAAACAGAAACAGGCTCCCATTCTCAAACTGTTAACAGATTCTGTCTCTATCTCAGGGTCTAATTGCTGCCAAACGCTCTGCTAATTCGTATCGTAAACACAGTTTACACATTCCCACACGCACATAGGCCTACTCAAAATTCACACACAGTTAAACATACCAAGACAAAAACACAAAACGACGTACTTCAGCATAAAGGCAGTTCGATGCTGGTAACATAACTCGGTACTTTATAGTACTGAGTTTTTTGTTTCATTATTATTTGTTTTCCATTCAAAGAAAATGTTATCTCCCTGCTCAGCTCAGGCATGAACTAAACAATCATTAATAGACAAATTCTCAAAATTCCTTTTTTACTATTTTTTTTCTTTTTCTCAGACATCCTGTGGTCCCAGACCACAACTAGGTTCCAAACCTTCGGACGTCCTGTAGTCCCAGACCACAACTAGGTTCCAAACCTAGTATGGATTACTCCATATTTTTGGTCCCAGACCAAGGTTAACCTATTGAGTCCCAGACTCAGTATTGTTTGACACACCTCTCAGTTGCTCTCAGGATCCACCTCGGTGGAGCCCTCAGCCAGACTTAGAGAGGACCCTGCCCGTTCCCAGAACGCGGTGTCCTGATTCCAGTATTTAAGTTGGAACCCCGTCGATAGTTGACTATCCCAGGACTATTTCCACCGGGCAGAGTTTAGGATCCTGCTGACTACGTCAAAATGACGTGGAACTTTTCAGGTCCACAACTAAAAGAGCCAACTGCACCAGGTGTTCAGAGCTATAAAGCTTTATTAGTTTGCCTAAACGAGAACAGCTCAGCACATCAGTACTAGGAAACCCGAGCAGTGTTCTGCTATACAGAGTTAGCATACAGTTATTATACCTTTACAGAGAGACAGGGTCATTTCCCTTTCAACCAATAAGCTGGAGCCAGCTCAGTTGGGGTAATTAACAACGGGGGGGGGACAGGTATTTACGAGGTAAAACAATAAAGATCAACCGAAAAGCTGGAGCCAGCTCAGTTGGGGTAATTAACAGATAAGCTGTCACACCACCCACAGTTTAGCTCTTTCAGCCACACGTACCTGCAGTTTAATACATTTACTTTATTTCTATAAACTTAATAGATCATAAACTCAAAAGATTTTAAAACATATAACTCAGTGAATAAATGTAGTACAGGGTAGCAATAAACAGGTACAGGAATGGTTATATGCAATTATTCCCCTGCAGCACATGTGTGGTTTTGCAGGAAGAGGGCAGCAGCCTCATAAGATCTACCTGTCAATCATGGCAATGACACGGTATGGTTGGAAGGGGTGTTGGCTTTCCCTCTCTCTGAGTGACTGAGAGGCGGGCCTTGGGGGGGTCGTTCGGCCCATAAGTACTGAGGTTCGGTCTACCATTTAGGACAAAACCGCCCCCAGACCAACATCCGAAGCGTCGGTGTGGAGGATAAATGAAGGGTTAAATTCTTATTATTCCTAATATTCTGTAAAATGGATGGGTGAAACCCATTGTTACAAAAGTCCAGGCTTCGATGGACGTGGCAATCCCCAAAACCAAGGCTCAGATGAGTTCTCTACTGGGGTAGGTCGGTTATTACCAAAGATTCATCCCGAAGTATGCCACACAGGTGAGTTGACCTCACTAAAAAGAGCACTCCAAATTTGATCAGGAGAATGTCAGGGGGTGTTTGATATTATCAAGCAGACACTTTGCCAGGCCCCCACTCTCATCACAGTAGTTCTAGTGTTAAGGTCTGATTAAATCATTCCACCAAACCATGTCTCTGTGGATGATAAACAGATGTCCTGATGGGACGTATTTTTTGCATTTTATATACTTGCTGCAATGTATTAGACAGGAAGTTAGTTCCATGATCAGTCAGTATCTCCTTGGGCACAAGTTCCAGCTGCACTAGTGAACCTCAGTGGAACAGCCTCTGGGTATCTATGCATAATCTAGCACCACTAATATATGCATATACCCGGAGTCAGAAGGTAGCAAAAGGCTCACTATGTCCATTGCAATCCACTCAAAGGGAGTGGAAATAATTGGCAGTGGGACCAAAGGGGTGGGGCACACTCGACCCGGCGCTACTCTCTGGCAGTCTGGGCATGTGCTACATATTTCAACACTTCATTATGAAGCCCTACCCTATAGAATCAAGCCAATATGCGTTCCCTTGTTTTGTCAGCTCCAAGGTGCCCTGCAAAAGGGATATCATGCGCCAGCCTCATGACCTTGAGCAGACAAGACTGGGGAACCACCAATTGTGTTACAGGCTGTCCTGTGCCTGTGGTAAGGTCCCTAGTGTGAAACAGTGTGGAGTCATTGCTTTGGCCCCAAAATGTGTCCGCACTTGAGGCCCACGTTCGTTTTTACCGATGATCAACCATTTAGATTGCCATACCAACTGTTGTCTCTAACGCATTTCCAGAAGTTGAAAGTGGTGTTGGAGGAGATGGAAGATAAAGAAATTATTAGAAAATCTTGTAGTGGATATGAGTCACCATTGGTGTTGTTATGGAAGAAGAATGGTAACTTAAGAGTATGCATAGTTTTTAGATGGCTCAAGGCTCGAACAGTTAAAGACGCTAGCCCATTACCACATCAAGCTGACGTACTAGCTGCTCTCGGTGGAAATGTTTTCTTCAGTACGATGGACTTGACAT
Source organism: Polyodon spathula (assembly GCF_017654505.1). Classification (NCBI taxonomy): domain Eukaryota; kingdom Metazoa; phylum Chordata; class Actinopteri; order Acipenseriformes; family Polyodontidae; genus Polyodon; species Polyodon spathula. Next base: position 1,785,201 of record NC_054566.1, on the reverse strand, counting down.
CTGGATATTACAACATTCCATTACATGAAGAGGATAAGAAATACCCAGCCTTTACATCACCTCATGGTCTACATGAATATAATCGTCTCCCACAGGGTCTGTGTAACAGCCCAGTAACCTTCATGAGGATGATGTTATCTGTCTTATGGAACCAGACCTTTCTTAACCTCCTCTTCTACCGAGATGATCTGTTAGTGTTTGCGAGGATGAAGCTGAAGATCTCCAGGGCTGGAAATGGTTATCCAACGACTAAAAGGACATAACCTGAAGTTGGCCCCCAAGAAATGTCATTTTATGCAAAGGGCATTGAAATTTCTGGGTCACATCATCATCGGTGAAAGAGTAGCCAGTGACCCAGACAAAGTCAAAGCCACGGTAGCCACTGAAGTAGACTTATTGGAGTCTGACAGAGTGAAGCCATCACCCAAGAAGATTCATTCTTTTCTGGGGATGGTTGTATATTACTAGCATTTTATTGAGAACTGTTACTCCATAGCAAAACCATTATTCGCTCTCACAGCAGGACACAAATGACCTCGAACTAATAAAGGTGCGAAACATCTGGCTAAGAACATAAGGCGTACCACGTAAGTTTGGACAGAAGATTGCAGTCAAGCATTCAGCCAACTTGAAACAGCCCTGTCTAGGAGTGTGTTGTTAGCCCACCCAGACTTCACAAAACTGTTCTTGCTTTCCATGGATGCATCTATGAATGGGCTTGGAGCAGTCCTGTCTCAAATACCAGTACATTGTGACATAGCTGGGCCAATTGCATTCGCAAGCAAGTCTTTAAATTACACACAGTAATAGGGACAGACCTTTGAGATGTTTTGGAGGTGGTAGAAGGAGGATTTGACTATAGAGGGGATTTGGGCATCAAAGGAGAGGTTACTATCCAGAAGTACACTAAGGCTTCATACTGTGGGGGAAGGCAGCAGCATTTTTTTCTATTTGAATGGTGTTGCAGTCTGCCGCAGTACACTGCACCATCCTGTGTACTAGCTATAATTTGATTTATATTAAACTAGGACCTCTTATTATACAATTTGATAAATGTTTTAAAATACACTAATTACTGTTACTACAGACTGGCCTGTTTGTTTGGAAACACCTAGCAACAATCACCGCGGATGGGACTTCACACCAAAGAAGGGTACGGTTTAGTCAATGCCATAACAAACATATCCTTACTGCTGATTCAAGTGGTCAAGTTCATGTGCAGAGAATGTGTCAATTCCTCTGTAATTCACTTCACTGGTGTTGGATCTGTTTCTGCTCAGTTTTAACCACTTGATTGATTGTTTAGCTCCCTTTTATAACAGCCCATCAACGTCTTTAACTAATTACAATGCGGAACGGCATATTGTAAAAGTCAAACAAATCTGTTTCAAGCAAAACATCAAGTAGTTGTTAATGGTGTTGTAATGTCAAATGAATGCTTTGTTCAATTATTTGATTGTTATTTTGTTTGCCATCTGGTTCATCTTAATTAAATTACAGTAATTCACCTAGAACCATTTTTAAATTTATAATAAAGCACAATTCATTGGTGTATGTTTCTGAGTACTCTTTTGGCAGTCCAGTTGGTTTACATTACTGGAATATAATTTTTTCTAAGAGGATACAATTTTTTACCTCGAAACCCTTCTGTGAACCATAAATAAAACTGCTACTACCTTCAGCAAAAAAATCTAAATAACATACAAATGATGGGATGACGACAAGTCTGAAGTTACATGGCATTTATTGTACTGACAGCAGGTGAAGGGGCTTGCTTACTGGTGGAGGCAAGGATAAAAATATGAGAGCGAGATAAAAGAAAATATGCTGAAATAATATTTCTTACTAAACAAACATAAATCGACTGAACACATATATAAATAGTATTTTAGCTAAATGCGCTTGGGATTGTGAATCTAACGTAAAAACAATTCAAAAGAGCTGTTGCGGGGTGTGGAAATATGTTTTGGCTCCAGTAAAAACCCAACTGCATAAATAGATACCAGAATTTGAACTCAATTCAACTGTTTGAGGCAGTGTTACAAGATTCATTGCTACAATGTAACTATATTTCTTTGATGAATCTTGCAACATCTTGTCAAACAGCTGACCTTTGCTTCTAGCACTGTTTGATCAATAAAGGTAATTAAAGGTCATAGGTTTTTGAGTAGTATTATGTTTACTCACTTAGTTTCATTAAGTGCATCATTTTCATCCCAAATGGAACTTCAGAACAGAGTGTTCCGAGTGAGTTTATGAATAAAGACAGGTATTTATTATAAGGTATGTGAAATAAAGGTTGGGTCGGGTGGGTTTTTTGTCAGCACGGTGCTTTTGCCTATTTATAATAAAAATGATAATGTATTGGCTGACATTTTTTTTTCCCAAAGCAAGTTACAATTAGTTATTTTACATTAAAGTTCTATTTTTCAACCACCACTCAATCAAACAATCAATCAATCAATCTTTATTTATTATAGTGCCCTTCATAATAGAATTGTCACAGAGCATGTCACAGGGTGAAAAAAAATAATAAAAACAGTACATTTAGAACAGAATCCAACAGGAAACAGGAATAAAAAGGTAATCAAGAGGAACGATAGTTATTGAGAGGAACGGTAGTTACTGAGATATTGAGGTAGTTATTGAGAGGAACGGTAGTTATTGAGAGGAATGGTAGTTATTGAGATACTGAGGTAGTTATTTTAAACTGTGTGTATTATTGTGTAGTATGCTGGAGAGCATTCTGAGAACTGAAGGAGGAGATAAAGGCAAATGAGAAAAACAAAAACCAAATGCTTTTGTGTTTTGTTTTATGCAGAGGAATAACAAAAAAAAGAAATACCTTGTGAAAACGTTTCATTGCATTTCATCTTCACACAACGCAACACTGACAGAGGCAGCGGGTCATGGGAAGTCTGGTTACATTAGCTTCCAGACAAAGACAAAGAAAAGTCCAAATACAATGTACAGTTTGTATTTTGTCATTGTCTATTTGTCAGTCTCTTTCACCCCTCATGCAATGTTTACCTCCAGGTGCATGTGGAATGGTGCAGGAAGGTTTTAGATTCCAAGTGTATCTTTTGGTATGAGACATAGTCCCCTGGGAAAGAAACAATAGCCAGGGATCAAAGGCTATGCTTTTTTCTCTGTGTTATTTTTTCTTTTCTTTTTTCAGTATGAATTTGAGATTTCCAGACAGAAAATGTACAATAGCTCCGTTCAAATCTGAGAAAGGTCTCTATTTTTGTTTTAACTAAACACAATAAGGCAAACTCACATTACCTGTTGAATTTCCCATTGGCGAAAAAGTGCATGTCCACCAGACAAAACTCAGACTGGAATATATTTACTTATTCATTGCATTTATATAGCGCTTTTTATACAAAAGTGTCACACTGTACAGTACATAGCAGAAAAAAAGAACAAACCACAATATATTTGTCTAGCACGCCACACATACTACTAGGGTAGGGAGGGCTTAGGTTGACAGGGGAATCCATGGCTCACATTGCATCAGCGACCCCTTTGGCTGGTAGGGGCGCCTGTGGTTCTGGTTCTGGAGCCGCCAGATCTGTGTTGTCCTCCGGCAGGGGGGTTGTGAGCAGTGAGCCAAGGATACAGATACACATTAATTGGGCACACTAAACTGGGGAGAAAATCGGGGTAAAGAATTGGAGACGACTACCTTTAAAAATAAATAAATAAATATAAATAAATAAATACATTACTGTTTAATGTCAAGGTTAAAACTTCAACAGTTTCCTGTTTGATTCTAAGTTCACTACAGAAAACAGATATCTGTTTGTGTAAAAGGGTTGAAGCTGAGCAAGAATTAGCCATCCATAACAAGTGCATCAACCAACAAAGCCCATTAGATTTGCAAAAATAGTTCATTTGACTTTGTTACCCTTATTTCACAGCAAGGTTGTACCCTATCCAGTAACAACCAGACGTCACTTAAAATTGAGCACTGAAAGCTGTTCAACACTGATATGCTTCCCCACAATCATCCTTGAGAGTTGTTCCAGAAGCAGTCTGTTCTGGAATAGTTAGTAAACATGGCTCGAGGGGTGGAGAAAGTGACAGACAATGTACAGTGGTGCTTTATTGCTCACTGTAGGTTAGGTCACTTTTTCATATAAATAGGACAGTTTTCCACTGTAAGCGTGCAATATGTGATGCTGGGTCTAGCTGTGTTTATTATGGTATGGCATCGGAGGGCAGTATTGACTGCTCACGTGTAGACCGCAGCACAAACTATTTTTGGCCACGTGGCTCTGCTTCAGCCAACTCGGATGTGAATTCCATTGAAGTGTTTAATAAAGTATTATAGAGAACACACAGGATATCAAACAGGTAAGAAATAAAAAAAGTAAGTAATGTAGATGATATGAAGTAGAAGTACAAAATAAACTTAATTACAAACATGAAACAACTATTTACAAAAGTTTATAGCTATCTACGGGTATATCCAGCATAAGGACTTAAAAAACACCATTAGGGGTAGTAACTACTGGAACACCAGTAATCATGGAAGGGCATCAGAAACTTGCAAATCATGCCTTTGGTTTTTGTATGGCTCATATACTTTCTAACTACTACACTTCCACATTTTACTTTGAGGTTACTTGATTATGGCAGCACTGGGTGCAGTTGAAGAATAATACAATCGTCATTACATTTTCTTGGCAGGTCAGAAACCAACTAAATGGTTCATTGGGGAGGAAATAATTTGATTTGTTCCCACAAGCCAAACGGAAAGGTGCAACAGGAATTTCTTATTAATAAACTATGAAAGAAGTGGTCAAGAAGTGACTGGTGGAATTAAAACCAATGTGAATGCAGCATAATGCTGTACATAAAAGATGATGTCCTCGCTCTCCGAATTTCCCATTTGCTTGCAGAAGTTGCGACTCCCTTTTGTACTAGGGTTAATCCTCTTAATCTGCTTTGTAAGGAAATAGTTCTCTTGTTTAAAGCATGTCAAAGGCAGTATTATAAATCAGTGCGGTTGTGTCTCAGTCATGCAGGGACAAAGCAGCTGGACTGTAGACTTTTATATTAGAAGGTCACTGATTTTAATCCAACTGGAGGATGCCATTCTCACAGACTTGATTAATTAAGTGTGTTTGCTGGTTCCTTAGCAATGGATGGCATTCAGTGGAAAGCAAGAGGAGACATAAGCTGCCCAAACCAAGGACTTCAGTCCTGGGTTTTTGTCTTGACTTTAGAAGTGCAGTTTGGCATGACCACCGGTCTGATTGGACAGAATTAGATGTTATTGTATTTGATGTTTTCATCATTATAGCAAAAACTAAATATTACAAAAGGCAGAATTAAGAGAATAAACGTAAATAGAAGATATGCATACCCCCAGCCAAGTTACTGAAATATAAGAATCTGTAAATGAAATGGAATAATTATTAGGGCAGCCCAGCTTTATGTAACCTAGTCTTTGGCGCCCAATCATCTTCCAGATTTCCAATGAAAAATACACATTTTTCAGGGGAACATGTTGCAAAATGGTTGGAAATTTCATTAGTTGGAGAGTCATACTAAATCACCAGCTCTTTTTTAAGAATGTGCCAAGGAATGTACGTACCATACCCTCAGTAAGTATCTTTGTAACACTATATTTATAAAAAAATATATTTTAAAACACAAATTGTTTACTGAGACTTACTAATCTGGATCTAAAATAAATACTGATCCTGTGGAGATCAGTCAATTGTTTGGTTTCTTAAATGATCGAATTACAGGAGTGCCTTATTTGATCATTTTACAAATTTGGGACTAAATGCATATTAAAGCCAGCAAAAAGATCACAAGATGGTATTGGCTGTTATTTTTATAAAGGCACATTGGCTAATCTAGCCCAAATTACATTTGCCTGTGGCAGGAAAATATAACTGAAGAGTAGCTCCCAGTAGCACCCAGCTCCCAACTCATAGTCAAGGAACCTGAACACAGAATTATAACATTTCAATAAGACCAGCTTACTTTACTTTTGTCTGTGGCAGACATCTAGAACTCAAGAGTAGCTCCTGAACTCTTTAACACAGACCTATCACACAATGAAAAGCACAGTGTTTGAGTCATTTCAATAACAGCCACTCAGAATGGTTGCAAACACCATACAAAGGGAAGGAATGGTAGCTACTTACTCTTAAATATATATCAGCCAAAATCATTTTTCAAGCATACAGCAAACTATTGCATGCAGCAGTTCAATTTACCATCTACAACATTACGCTCTTCAGACAGTATGAAACAGTCTGTTCTTCAAGGAAAGTTGCAAGGAAAGTGGAGGGAGGGGGGCTGGATTGGCATTTCTCAACAGGATGGCTTTTGAACAGTCGTCTGGGTTTCCCGGCAATGAGTCAAAGTGCGCCTCTTTCTGCAGCCAGCTGGGGGTGTGGAGCCTTTGTTTTATGTAAACACATCCACTAGAATTAGTGTGTACACAAAACAGAGAGGGGGGTGACAGCTTAGTGGCAGGACCAGCGCTGAATAATAAGTACGGTGACAGGACACTGGTCTCATTCAGGGTCTCAATAGGGTGGGATTGATGTATGTACAATCTGCTTTACCATCTCTTCTCACAATGCTCTATTCTCTTGGGTTGTGGAGTTGAAAACCCCAACTTTTACCGGCACAGTGGGCTATTTGTAATGACCGCAACTTGAACATCAACTCTAATACAGATAGGACTATTAGAATACCATTAAGTATGCATACGTTTATTCTTACAGTTGCAGTTACAAAGCTTATGTTTAACAGGAGCATTTCCCAATTCCTGGGCCTGGATGGGCAGTCCCTAAGAAGGAATATTTTGGCAAAGTACAAAATTGTCTCAGGGTGCCTAAGTCTCCTCTACCATACTTAAAAAATGGAACACTGTATGTTGTGGACTTGTATTACAGGTACAAGGGATTCACAGTAACGTCAAAGGCTTTCAAAGAACTTAGACGAACAACTGTGCTTGTGAACCACGATTCAGCTGACCACTGCTTTTATTGTTTGGTTTAATTTCATGTGTAATCATTTATTTAGAGGTGATTCAGATTACTGATTCAGCGAGTTAATATAATACAGATTCATAACATAAACAGACAAACCAGGAAGGCATTTCTAGACGAGATGGTGTTGCGATAAGCGACCTGGCTAGCTAGCCTGCTAAAGAAAATATTATTCCTCTTTATTTAGATGTGCTAGGGTTAGGATTTCTGCATTGGGGAATAGGACCTGCCATTTAGCTTCTCCTAGAGCCTTCTTGAGACAAGCATGCCTGTTCCAGCACACAAAAATAATCAAAAGGGGATACAAAAAAGAAATAGTAAATTGAATCTGGTCTATCCACACTAAGAGCTTTCAATTCTAAACAAATTACTGTGCACCTTTAAGAGTTTTCCTTGAATTTGCATTATTCCATTTTAATACACCAGTACTAAAAGGTTGTACAATAGGTGCTGAAATGTGCCAGTGGAAAGCAGAAACACTAAATAGCACAGAAAGGCAACATTTTCTTTTTACCTTTTTATTGATTTATTGATTTCACAAGCTGATGTTAGCCTTATTAACTCATCGACTGCTAGGAGGAGATCCACTACATTGAGACGAACACCCAAATACCTAATTTTCATTAAAGTCAGGGTGTATTTACAAGCCTTGAAAACAAATTTCTATGGCATTTCTGGTTTTCCAGCGTGTTGGGAGGAATAGACTGCACACGTGCCACTAACCCCTCCAGCTTGTAATGACCCCCATCCTAGAGGCTGATGGGTTTATAACACTACCATTAGCATAAGACACGCACTTTCCTGTCGACTAATTTCCTTCATATCCAAGTGCAATCAAAAGTTAGACTTAAACATAGCAATGTATATTTTACAGTAATCATGGAATTCTGGCTATAAATATGATTGATTCATTCGGCATATGATTTAATGTTTAGACAATATTCAACTCTGATTCAACTCAGTGTCATATATCAGTACTTGTTTCAACATACAAATCAAACGACAGATCTTTTATTAAAGTTACAAAAATAAGAGTAGACTATATTAGATTGTATTAAATAAGAGTAGATTGTATTAGAGAGTATTAATTTGTTTTCAATGTATAATATTATACTAAGTGTGTTTGAGACAAATTATCCACACATTCAGTTGTAATTAAGATTCTAAATATATTCAACATTCAACAATGCATTCATATTCGATCATGAAATTCAACATAGGCTAATATTACTTCATATTCAATTTAAACTGAATTAATCAACAAGATAATGTAGATTGTATTACAGAATTAAATCCGTCATGTGATTGGGGCTGTCCGTTTACACAGTGTGAGCTGCACTGACTGAAAAGACTGCTAACAAGCTTCGCTGGCTTGTGGTTTAGGGGCGGTTTATTTACCCCACTTAGACCAAATCCAGAATAGATATATGCAGATGACTTTAGTAAGTTGACTCACAAGCATGGCAGTGCCCCAAAATGTTACCCCTTTTTCCAGGAATGATGAATGACTAGGGGTACGACATTTATTACCCACTCACCCTACCAAGACCACTTACTAACGTCCTCGCGTCATCATACCGTCTTCATTTTAGCTGCAGGAAATGTCTGCACACAATCGCCACAAGTAAGAAACAATGACTTTCTATTGTTCTTGTTCTTCCTAATCTTGTTGAAGAAGCAAACCAGAGTAAATGAAGACAGGTCTTCGTGACTGGCTGATAAACTAGACTCTGGGAATGCAGTTTAAATTCTGTTGCACTTATAAACATGTCCCACATGTTTTGGTTATAGTGCTGTATGTAGCATTTCCCTCATGTTTTGGTAATGGTGCTGTATGTAGCAACATCACAGTGTTTACTGTTCATTCAGTGCACAACAAACCCGATTTAAAGAACTCAATGCAAACACACGGTGTGTACACAGCAGTGAGTACTGATAAACCAGCACATATCCAAGCTGTAAATGAATGAAATGCAGCTCCCATGCAGCGCTGAGGCTGTAGCTCTGGCAACGGAACTGTGTCAGTGAACTTCAAACAAAGACAGAATGCTGAGTCTTTAGAACATTTGATACTTAATTCTAAAGTAGACAGTGGAAGAAATACGATAATAAGTATTTTTTTTTCAACGATTAAAACAGCAGAGAATGTGGAGGAATCCTTCGGAAAGTTTTGCCAAAATAGACGTGAAATACTTTGCAAGGCATAAAGGGGAGGTAAGCGGCGGTTATGCTAAAAAAACTTTACCGTAAATTTGTGCAATATTGTTTTTCTGTCCTGCAAGCATGCTGAGACTCATGGCACCAGGAATGACGCCCGTCACGATATTATATATGCGGTTGTATTATTATTTTGCTCAATACATATTTGTGATTAATGAGAGTCTCAAAGAAATTAAATCATGGCAGACACTGAACTTTAGGCTGTACTGGAGTCGTTTTGCATGCGATTTCACTGGGTATTTACTGTATTGTCTTTACTCTTTCTGCTTAGGTGAACTCCTGCGTTTTCTCCCCGGACTGCCAGATACTCCTTACGTGCTCTGACGATTGCAGGATTTTTCTGTGGAATGCCAAAACTGGGCAGCTATTAGATAAAGTGTGCGGTCACGCAGGTGCCACCATTAGATTCTTCTTCTGAAAAATGTTTTTAAAAAATCTTACATTTATGAATACACTGCATTGCATTGATCTGTCTTTTTAGACAACTGCTGTGAGTAAATGAGCAATATAAACTCCTCTAAGAAAAAAATGCTCCATAAATACACGGTGTAAATATTGTATGATCCCCAACTCTTGACGTTAAGACCTAACTTTATTTTATTACCATAACCCTAACCCACCTGGTTTACCCCCTGGCTTAATTAATGAGACACTGTTTTTAACTTAAATAAGACCAGAGCCCAGCTAAATAATGTAAGGTCTGTTGTTGTGTAGGAGGTTAATTCTAAGTTACACTCTAGTGCCACCTTGTGGATGTTTGCCATATTTAGTTATTATAACTTCCTGTGAGGTACTGTATATAGTTTGCATTTTTCTTGCTGGTGTGTTCTTTATGTTAATTAGTTTTAATGCCTTTGTGTGTTTTGGAGGTTCACTGTGAGTTTCTCATAGCATTTTCAATACCCACAGGTCCAGTTAAAGCCTGCTGTTTCTCCTCTGACTCTACCCGCTTTGCTAGTGCATCACATGACTGCACGGTGAGAGTGTGGCTGACAGCTTCAACACAGTGCCTGCATGAACTTAAAGGTGTGTATCGAAGCGATAATGCCATTGCTGTGGTGAGGTAATAATGGAACTTCCAAGTCAGTCATTCATTTTTTGAGCAAAGAAGTCCCATTAATACCAAGAAACACACTCAACAAAGCCATTATCCCTATACTTCAACTTTTTTAAAGCTATGTATTAATTCAACTGTTTTTCTGAAATACTGCAGTCCACTGAAAGACTTTTTGAGAGCAGGGCTCAAGCATCCCTGTGAAGCGTTTCATCAGTAAGCAGTGATTTTAGAACAGGTGTCATGAATTCACTTGTTATCTTTTCAGCCGTGCTTTATTTGCTGTTGCATTGTGAGTAATAATAACAGAACGGCTGACCTCCAATCAAAACAATGGAATAGCAGTGTCTGTTTATTTTATAGGGTAAAATGTAGCCAGCTTTGCCATGTCTTTGTCGCTTGAGATGTCAGAAGGGAGCACACTGGCAGCATGCATATATTTTGTTGTTGTTTGCCTTATCTACGAGGATATATTTTTGCCATTTTCATGTCTGTATAGCTGTAGATCACATTCGTTTCTAAAGCTGTCTATCGATTTCGATAATTTTCTACAAATCTGTTAAATGTCTTACATTTTGTATTGATTTCTATAAATACCTGTAGATCATTGTTCAGTGAAATGCATTGGGAATATAAGCCCTGCTGGTAGCTCACCCCTGCTTTGCTCGTTACCCCAGGTCACACTAAGAGTGTGGAGACGGTGTGTTTCAGTCCTGACTCCAAGCTGCTCCTCTCCGCGGGCTGGGATAAAACAGCTATCTTGTGGGATTCCCAGGTAACATGGAGGGCTTCAGCAGAGTCACAGCAGGGCCGGGAATTTGGCTCCATCTTACAGTTTTAGCATACTAGTGATTGAATGGTTAGAATGTTTAAAGCCTAGTCAGCACTGTGAAAGCATGTTGGTGTGGAGGTGTACTTGTGGAGCAGGGTCCTTCTAGTGATCAGCTCAATTACATTTCTTGTCCTGAATGGCTTTTCCAGGCTGTGTGATATTTAGAAACATGTGACCATACATTTCAGGTTGTTTCTCTCTTGTTTCTATAGCAGTAAGGTCTCTAAGCACTTGTTAAGAATTATTGCCAAAAAAGTGCAATATTATAATAGTCTACTGTGCAATATTCACTTGCCATATCTACTGTGCTATATTCACTAGCCCTGTCTACTGTGCAGTATTCATTAGCCCTGTCTACTGTGCAGTATTCACTTGCCCTGTCTACTGTGCAATATTCACTTACCCTGTCTACTGTGCAGTATTCACTAGCCCTGTCTACTGTGCAATATTCACTAGCCCTGTCTACTGTTTTTAACAAGAACAACCAGATTCCTAACTATATTCTTTGATTATGTGTAAAACGTAGATACTGGTAGTAATGCATAATCAGTGCTTTATACGAATGCAGGTGATTAAGGTTACAGCACTCCTTTACAGTGATTAAGGTTACAGCACTCCTTTACAGTGATTAGGGTTACGGCAGACCTTTACAATGATTAGGGTTACCCATTACGCTGTATAACCTCTCTCCTTACCAAATTGGGTCTATTTAATTGATCCAAATACTGCCGCTGTTGAGATTATTGATAAAGGGTGTTGTGTACCACGATTATGAAATCCAAGCATCTGACCATGGATCTGAGTCTCTTTGATAGGGTTATGTTTGTGAAAGTATTTAAAAGGCCAGAGTCTTATTTAAAATAAGGTCGTATTTTAATGATTTAAACAATGGTACAATTTATTTATATTTATATATATTAGGGCTGTCACTCAATTCAAATTTTTGATCGGTTAATTTTTGGGCATTAGTGATTAATCAGTAGATTCATCCCTGCACATTTTAAATAAAGGTAACAATCATATAGTGGCTGTCCTGCATACGAGCATCAACGGAATAACATTAGCCCAATGGGAATTGAATTGTTTTAAAAGTGTTTCTATTTTAGTTAATGTAACACATTTTCACAGAACAATCCATGAAAGAGTTTAATAGCAAGATATAAAGTGCAAGAAATAAGAATAGATTTTTTTTTTTTTTTGATGCAAACATACCGTATATAACACTCATGGCTCCGTATGAACAACCTTTATTTTTATTTTTTATTAGCAACTATACCAGATGTTCCCCATTGACTTGTAAAATGATTCTCTGTTTTGGCTTTCAGACCGGTGATATTTTAAGAAGGTTTTCAGGACACGAGGGGGCCATTCAGTGCAGCGCATTTCCATTGAATTCACAATATCTGGTGACTATATGTTGTGCCTTTTCTTTTCAGATGAACGAGTTATACGTTTAGTTTTGGTTTTAAACACCTTGTGAAAACGTGTGTCACTGGAGTGTAACATTTGCAGACAGTGGATGTGTTGCAGGTCATGGTGATTTACTTTTTCATGATAGAAATGGCTCTAATTAAGGTTAGTAATTAATAATTGTTTCCAGCAGTATTGCCTTTAGTTAACTGCCACCCCCACCCCCACAGGTCACAGGTTCATGGGACTACACTGTTAAGGTATGGAGCTTACAGGCGGAGGGACATGTGAAAACATTAAAGGGACACGCAGGCAACGTTAGCTGTGTTTGCGTCTCTGTATCAGGGATGCTGGTAAGATATCAGTGATTTCAGTTAGTGTTGCACTTGTTTGGTAATTTCATCTGGAGGGTGAAATTGTCCCAACTCCGTCAGTGGCTTCTTTCCTGTCAATAACCAATCATCTGCTTCCCATATTGACTGACATGTTTTTAGCCAATAACATGCTGACCCAGAAGACTGCTGAGTTAAATGACCCAGGAAGTGCAAGTATAGCACATTGTAAAACCTAAAATAGTCAATAGTATTAGACCAAACCCCAGTATTGTCTATTAGACATATCCCCAGCACAGGGATACAGTGGAGGCAGACACCCCTATGGGCGTCTGTACGTCAATCTTTAGTTTATCTAGAGAACCAGCAGTCCAATTGAAAAGGCTTTCTTAGCCTAAATTACATTGTTTCATAATTCATGTTTATAAAACAAATGTGCTTCATAAGTATGTCACTGACAGGAGTTCCCAGGGAGTTGGCGCACAATTGAAAAGCGCTGCCTGGGGGGGTCAGGGGCTAGGTCCTTGGCTCACCATGCACCAGCGACCCCTGTGGCTGGCTGGACACCTGCAGGCCTGCCTGTACGCAGTTCAGAACTGCGTGGTCCTCCGACGCTGTAAGTTCTGGATATGGCTGCATGGCGGGCTTGCAGTGAAAAAAAGCTGGCTGGCTGACAGCACTCGTTTCAGAGGACACAAGCGCTCGCCTTCGTCTCTCCCAAGTTAGCTCGGGGGTTGCAGGGGTGAGCCAGGTTGAACAATAATTGGATATTACAATTGGGGGAAAATTGGAAAATGAATACAAATAATTGTAGATGTGGTTGATTTGTGTTTTGTGTTACAGGCGTCCGGGTCCTGGGACAGGACGGTTCGCGTGTGGAACCCCCAGCGGGGAACACTAATCTTTCTGTTGGAAGGGCACACAGGATGGGTCAAGAGCCTGTCCTTCTCCAGAGACGGCATAATGCTGGCCTCAGCAGGGGAGCACGACATGGTATGTGACAGGAGCAGGAGGGAAAGTTGGACTACTGTCGAGGAAAAATAAATTCAAAAGGCCTGTGTCTTATGACACAGGCGCTTTGACTTGTTTGTGTTTATAAAGTATATTTTCTTTGGACAAGCATATACCCTGCAATGATGTCAATGTATTTCTTTTTTAGGTTAGAGTATGGGACATGACAAAAGGAACATGCCTTAAATCATTACAGGTATTCAGCATTCTTTTACAAGAACTCTTTCATGTTGTTTTTTCAACAGATACAGTATGTGCTATTATGAAGTGTTATTTCTGTAAAGTTAAATGTGCAAAATACAACATGTGTACAAAACTCAAAACACAATGTGAAAGTTCAAAACACTCAGGCTACTTGGAATTTACAGTAAATTTTCATTAAAATAAACTTTGATTAATTTCCTGATACTATGAATATTCTACATTGCCCCGGCCCAATTTAGCAAGAATTTATTGGAAATGATTTCTTATGATACGAATTCACTTAACACAAATGTTAGTGCAAATTATTTGGTAGCCCTCCCAGGGAAGAAAATGTAGAATAAAACAAAACCGCTCTAGTTCAAACAGCCAAGTGTAAAGGACATTGGGAAATATATTAATTTGCATCCAGATTAGTGCCTCTGTAGTGTATTTTAGTGCTGCTGTCATAGTGCTCACACATCAGATCTTTGCAAACAAAAGTGAAGGTGTTGAAAGCGGTGAATAATGCACCGCCACACAGCAAAGAGACGTTGCACTTTCCAACCATTCTGAAAAAACGGGAGATAATAATACAGGCCAAAGAACAGCAAACTGTCACCGTTTCCAATTTGCTCGATAAAGGATGTTGATGAGGACACCTTTAGTGGTTAAAAAATGCCCTTGATCAGAACGGGACATGGAGATTGCAAGTGCAGTTCATTTGCAATGTATACTTCTTAAAAGTTCACTTCCAACTGTCTTTTCAAGAAAATGCACAATAATTTTAAAAATAATACTTTTCATTGTTGTGTAATTGAAATTTGGTTGCAGTAACGTCAATAAGAACTCACAGCATGCATTTGGCTTAAAACTCCTGATAACATGAATTACTGATAGTACATTTGTTTGCCGGTACCTTGAAATTCATATTAACGATGAGAATTTAGTTTTGTTTTTAACTTTCACATTTTGGATGTTGAACTTGGATTACAGCTTTATTTTTGCTTAGATTTAACCCTAACATCGTGCTTAATAATTCTGTTTAATTGGTTAATGAACCAGAGAATAGGGTGAGGTAACATGCATACAGTACTGATCCTTGTTAGTCATTTAACCTGTCACTAAATTAAGATTTGT